>NC_083656.1:11655392-11955392 GCF_963576545.1 Limanda limanda
TTGGTCCCACCGAACAACAAATCAAACCTCTGGTATTTGGGGTTTTGGCAGCGGCGCGAGCTCCGACGCCGCCAGGTGACACGAGGAAGCATCACCATCAGAATGAGATGTTACCTCCTTCTGTGACGAGAGTGAATGGATCAGATGAAGCTAAAAATAAGGCCCGGGAGACGTGTATGTGTGCTGCGAGAGGCTGAATGAATGCACGAAGGGCTGGCAATGAATGGACACACGATGTCTTGAATGGTTGTCAGTGTGTGACATGTGGCAACTGAAAGGATTGGTGAATGTGTGTGTGCAGGTATGTGTGCGTGAGCGTGTTTGTGAGAGCGAGACAGAGATTGAGGGAGTCGATGAAGTGTACTTAGATTAAACAGATTATGCAGATGAAAACAGACCGGGGAGGAATTCTGATGACAGATGACTCTGTGCTCGTCACATTTGTAAAAGAGACGGGGATTGTTTCAATTGACCGTTGCCTTCATGGTTACTAAAGGCAGAACAAAGGAAACAGATAAGAAGTAATTGGTGTAATGACGCAGTATTTAAATACTAAAACGTGGTGTTTTGATGTTGATGTTGACTGCTCTGTTATTTGCTTTTGTTTTTGTTCCACGCCACATGTTCTGGTGTCAGATAGGATGGTCAGTCAGGTGTCAGCTGCGGAGCCATGTGAGTCATTCGGCTCAGTCTCTTCATGTCATGCTCCACCAGTGGTGCATCTAGGAATTTTTTAAATCAGGGGCCAAAAAGGGACCACAATTTAACCTTGTTTACTGTCAGCTCTATAGCAAAGCTACACATCATTGATTTTATGGTGAAAACTGTTCCTTTTCCAAGTGCATTATGAACTTAAAACATTCTTAACAAATTGTCACATTTATTATAAGTATTGTTATAAAGTTACTTTTAAAAATGTAACTGAAAAGGATATCTATAAAAAGAAAAGACTTCTGACAGGACAGGGGTACTTCAAGGGCCAACCAGCTGGGGCCAGAGCCCCCCCATGGCCTTACCCCTGGATCAGCCCCTGAGTTTCACACTGTCCGAAAAATAAGTCAGATCCAGAAATCTAAAATACATACAGATCATTTGCCCCCTTAGTAAACAATTGACTTCATCAAAAAGGTAGTTCTCGGATAAAGAGTGAAGTGGCTGCTTCCACCGGGCAATGTGCAACACATTACACCTGGATATCGCAGACTTTGATAATAATATATTTTAATAACAATCTAGTCTAACTTTACTTTAGTTTTTGCTTTGTCTTTGTGTGTGGGTGAGCATTGATAACAATTAAACAACGAATAAAAAATAAGTGTGCATCAGAGCATGCTAACTTAAAGTGCAGGCTGCGTGAGTATCAACTTGAAGTTTCCACTGTAAGAGCGATGAAGGGGGCAGTGTGCTCCAATCCGCTGAAAGGACAGAACAGGCATTAAGTCTGGAGTCTAAAAACACTCGGCCCATTGTTTTATTTTCTTTCTCCCATTAGACAAAGAGCGCGAGCGGAGCAAACAGGTGAAAATAACTGGCTTTTATTTGTCCCCACAGGGCCGCCATGCAAGACTTGGGCTGCTGAACCTGACGTCCTGACGCCTGCATGTCTGTCGCATTCAGCAGAGGTGGTCTATTCAGAGTGAGGGACCAGGGGACACACAGCCCAGGGGGTGTGGACATACGTGTGTGCATGTGTTCATGTATGTGTGTGTGTGTGTGTGTGTGTGTGTGTGTGTGTGTGTGTGTGTGTGTGTGTGTGTGTGTGTAAGGGGGAGGGAGGAGGCAGAGAATGCTTGGTGATGGGTTACCAAAAACAGAGCACCGGGGGACAATAGGACCCAGGACATTCCTGACATAACCCCAACACACCGGGGAGGAAGTGGATGGGGGGGATTTATTGGTGTCAACGGCCCCTCGCCCTGAGAGGAGGAACGGGTGTCTCTTTTGTCCCCTCTGGCACTGGAGATGGACTGAATCAAGCCTTGGACAGAGAGGACGCCTCTAAACACATACACACATAATCACTCCTTTGAAAGAAGAACCACCAATTAGGGAATGCACATATATGGCTATAGAGGTTTAGACTCAAAGGGGACAGGTTTCTGTGAGTGTGAGAGAGAGTCTGTGCATGTGTGTGTGTGCGTGTGTGTGTGTGTTGTTGCATGTCTGCCTGCGTGCACTTGTCAATAGGGTCTGGATGTAAAGCGAGAGCCAAATGGGATGCTTTTCAGCTCAAAGTGCACAAGGGCTGACCCCCTGGGAACACCACTATGAACTTGTTTGAATCAGAGGGCATTTAGTCTCATTTAGGAATAGTTCATGTTACACTGAAAGAGACCACACTGAGCAGGACAATGTAATACTATGGTAATTGGCCACACAATTGGCGAGTGAATTTCCCATAGTGTTAGCTGAAAACCTCGATGTGTCACACTCGCTTGCTGAGTGAAACTGAATGAAATTAAATGGCGACGTCGCACTAATCCCTAAAACAGAGAAGCAGAAACATGATCCAGACATCTAAATCCAATTTGTGTTTCTTATAACTAACAACTTATAACAGGCGTGCGTCATCCTACCTATTAATATAATATTCAACAGGGGAGAAGAAACATCCTCTTTCGTAAGAGGCAAAGGCCGGTTTTGAATTGCATTGTAATTACTGAGCCACCCCGACCCTAATTACAGCTTATGCAAACCGTATTGAAGGTAAATACCCCTTTGTGAACGGAAATGACTACGGAAAGCTGACCACCGAGCCCCACAATGAACACTTTACTCTCCAGATACTTGAGACTTGAACCTATAGAAAACATCAGCACCACATTGACCAAAAATGTAAGGTTAGAAAATATCAATATACCTGCTGAAGGTGGATAAAAAGTGCTACACTTTGGAATGTGACCCGTTCTTACTGACTCATTTCCCTTTTTATATTCCTCAACACAAATATAGGTTTACAAGTTCCAAAATTGAAATCACCCGAGTAAAACCAATGCAGAAAAAAACATCTGTCCTTGAGGGTTTACACCTGCGGAGTCCTGCATTGATGACAGAAGCCTAAATCACAGCGCTGAAGCTTTTTATCCCAGCAGCTACAATATCAATGTTTTAAATGTTGACTTTCTGGCTGCGGCCTTAATCGTGTGTTGCAACACTTCTACTTTGAACTGTTTGGCAATGCCTGCAACAGGTGGAGGAGCACTTTAAACTAAGCCAACACTGCCATCTAGTGGTTAAACGATTGTACTCAACCCGAACTGTCTGATCACACTGTTATTTGTGATACCAGATGAGTGGTAAAAAAAAAAAAGGAGCTGACGTTTGACAAGCTCAGGGTTTGTACTAATGTCATGTTGTTGGCACGGTTGTTTTTGGAGCAAACCAGTTTAAAGGATTGTTAACTTGAACATTATTGGTCTGTTCAGAATCACAGTGCACTTTATAACGTGATTACCAAAATCATATCTTGGTAATTTCCAGCCCTTTCTTGAGTTTAACTTTGCAACAGTTTGTGACTCAGGCTGAATATCCTAAAGAGACAACTTGTTTTCCTGCAGTTCACCCAAGATAATGATCAATGTTCTCCTTGAAGGAGACAAATCTACAGTTGCAGACACAACCTGTGTCACAATTCCTTGGAGGCAGGAATGATTGCGTCAACACGGTGTAACTAGGCTGTCGCATTTCAAAGGCTCCTCCAAAAAAAGTGTCTTTTCATCCCAGAGGAACAAAGGCTCCGACAGATGGATCCTTCTAAGGCCAACCAATCTCCAGATTCATTGATAATCTGTTTTTCCAAGCGATAATGGCAGTGGCAAGCAAAGAGACTTCCCATGCTTAGACTTTTAAATGTAAACATCCGGCTTCTACTCAACCGAACAGCTAATGGTACACTGGTTAGAAAAATCCCAGGGGGCATTAAGACTTTCTGTTCGTGTCCAACTCTGTTGCTAGGTGACAGCGGCAAGGGCAGGACATGCAGGACATGCTGGAGATCACGGAAATCCTCCGTAGACCAGACCGCCTAATTTTGGTTGGGCCTTCACTGTCTACACGGCATAAAGAGGCCGCCTCCTTCGTGGGTCGCATAGATTGTGTCCTCTGGAGAAAAGCAGCTCTTGAATTGGGACACAGCTGTTGTGACACTGTGAAGCTCTCCATGCTGGGATGCTGATGTTAAGCGCAGGTAATACTTGACCATTTTCGCCATCTCACAGTAGTTAAGCTTGCTAATGTCTGCTAACTCACCTGAACACAAAAAAGCTAAAGGTTGAGGAGTAAGTCTTAGACCATTCAGTTATTTCATGAGAAACTAGAGCAATGGGAAACTTTAAATGTTGACCTCTCCTTGGTGCCAGCTCAAAAAAGAGGGATCACCAAAAATGTATTGCCTGCGCCAAATGTCATGGTAATTAATCCCATGGTTCTAGAGATACATTATTAATAACTCAAAATGTCAACATCATGATGGTGGGAGAACAGGAGTCCTATATCTGCCAGCGACTGTGTGTAAGCACACACTGGCTCCAAATGCACAAGATGCCGTTGGTCGTATCCCCAATGTTTCCTCCAATTCTGGATAGTAGAAGGAAGGTTGAGATGCATCGTCAGTCTTTACGATGGACGATGCCGTTTACGTCAAATTTTGTCCCAGTTCATCCAATTTAAGATATATCACTGAGAATGGAAAACTTTGATCTAGTCCCTGGTGGTATTAGCAAAAAAATACTGGTTGAAATACAGAACACGAACAATGCTTATGGTAAAACTGGTAATAATTACCATTTCTGATCCTGATGATCTCCGACAAGCACGGGGGGGAATATTGAAACATTTAAGGGTTTCTTCTAATTGATCACAGATCTGTTGGGTCATTATTTAGCATCACTGTGCTTGAATCGAACCTCCGACGTCATCCAGCTCACGGGATTACAAGTGATTCATAAAGCAGCTCTGTAGCTTTGGGTGGCATTGTTGTGGCCGCACAATTTATTAGCAAATCGGCAAGACGGTGCCAGACTCCGCTGCTCGTGAACGTTCGAGGCGAATGAGAACCAGGACGCGAGCTTTCATTAGAGCATTTTGACTCTCCCGCTCCCGCTGCATCTTCAGAACACACATAGAGTTCAAATGGGAACTCCCAAGCACTTCCAGCTGGCAACACTTTGGGATAATGATGCTGGATTCCGCACAAATGAAGGGCCCAAATACCACCAGAGAGTTACCTGAACCCCCATTCTCTGCAAGTAGACATGCATACATGTATGTGAGGACACACACGTGCATCCAAGCAATCGTTTGTTCTCTGCGGGTTAATCACACATGCATGCAGACTGACTGGGAAAGCCAATTTCCCCTCCATCATCTTGGACAGTCAATGCTGTCAAATGTAAACGGCTAACCCCCCAAATAATCTCACGGCAAGTCAACAGTAACCCCCCCAAACACACACACACACACACACTGAGGCCGGCACACATCCTCTGCGTCTTCAGGAGTGCAGATTGGGTTACAGCGGATTTCTCGCTGTGGCCTCAAGGTATCCTCATTTAAAAACTCTCTGCGGTTGAGTCATCAGTGTGAGCCGGGAAGAGACCACCTTCAGTGGGGTGATGTCAAAATGATGGATGGGACCATAATACTGGCAGAAGAGCTATTGATAGCTCCCTCTCCTTAATGTTGACACGTTGATACCGCACACCCCAAGAAATGGAAGTGTGTGACAGAGGGAGACTGTAGGTCAGCACACACACACACACACACACACACACACACACACACACACACACACACACACACACACACACACACACACACACACACACACACACACACACACACACACGCACGCACGCGTCGCACAAGGACATGCTGGTATTAAACCCATTAATATCTCTTCCGTTCCCACTCAGGCCCCGGGTCTTTGAAGTGGAGTGGCAGCTGAGCCCTGGATGAGTGAGTGTGTGAGAGGATGTATACAATAACGCCAGCATGCCATCTTGACTTAAGATGAGTCGGCAGAGGGAAAGTAAACAGGCGGGGTTCCCCAAGCGGCTGTCGCTATAAACAGGGGGGCTGGGGGGGTGTGTGCTGAGAGGGGCTCAAGCTGTTTATTTTTACTGAGACCTCAGTGTCATTTCAAGTGCCCTCAGTGCTCTCCCTCTCTCTCTCTCCTTCTTTCTATCCTCTGGCCTCCTTTTCCCATTTTCCTCTGCTGTAACCTTCTCCACTAACCGCCCCCTCCTCTTCCACAACCGCACACCCACTCTCCGTGGGCTCCGTGCCAGCAGCAATTAATTATCAGTCGACGTGCCCCTGCCATTTGGCCCACTTCTCTAAAGGCAAATGGATACGTTTCACATTTCTGTACAGTGACACAGTGGTTTTCAGTGGTGAGCTGAAGGGCATCAGCAGGAGCCGGGCCGAGGAGGGAAGGTACCTGTGAAGCAGCGGCTCGGATGTCAGGTGTATGAGACTGTATGAGTGTGTGGGGGGGGTGGGTTTCAGCCTAATCAGCTGCCCCATCACTTGAAAGTTAAATATCGGGTTTGTAGGTGACAGCATCCATCTTAATAATAATAATGATACCAATAATGATAAAAATAATAATAATCTATACTAATATGGGAACCTTTATAAATGTTTGTAATTAGTCACAAATGACCTTATTCAGAATGAATACAATTGATTATACTGTAGCTTTATAAAGGTCATATTTATTTAACAAACATGTATAATTGCTTTAGCTCATGGCTAATCAGGAAGTGGGTGTTTATCTATGATTAATACTCTGCTAAACCCTATTGTCATCAATGGTTTAATATGGATTTATGGATAATTAGTTATCAACCATTGATACATGATTATTGAAATGTATATTACATGCTCAAATGGTGCATTATTAAAAACTGGTAAATATAGTTTATTTATGTAACTCCACAGATTAAAATGCTAACACAAAAATCATTCTGGAATAAAAATTACTTTGTAGAATAATAATGGTGTAAAAAAGTTATAATTCTCTATTGCCTTAAGATCAGATACAGACCAAAGATCAAATGTACATTTGAAATGTGATTATATAAATTATCTGTTTAGATCTAATCAACTCATAACTATGGTTTTATTTTTAATGCCAAGTTATAATTAGTCCACATTATTGAGTGACACAAGATAATGTCAAGACATCCCTCGGATACAGTATAAAGTGTATGTGGAGAGTGACATCGTGATTGGACAGCATGGAAGTGATGAAATCTACACTCCGAAGATGATAAAGATCACATACATGTTGATGGGATAACTGGAGGAGGTTCATACTTCAAACGATACAAAGGTGTTAACCAACAGAACTCTGCTGTGACGCCAGCAGAACTTGTAACTGAGCTCTTTGACCTTCAAACAACAAATTGCATACAAGGGCTGTGAGGGGGACACACTGGGATCTCTCAGGCTCCTCGGCCTGTAACCGGCAGGACTGTTCGGTAATGTCCCAAATGCACAGAGTGTGAATATTTGCTACATTCTCATTAAGATCCTAAAGTGTATTGAGAGAGTTTTGGGGAAATCTTCTTCTTTTATCGTTGTTTCTTAAAATAAACTACAAACTCAATCATCTCTCCGTCTTCTTCATCTTTGTATCAAAGAGCACTTTGATTGGCTGTTAAACACGACAGAAAACTGATTAAACAATTCTTCACATTTAAATTTTCCATTTGATTGTACAAATTGGTTGTTCTGGATTAAGATACATCCATATTCTTAGAGGTTCAGTGTGTGAGATTTAGATGAAAGGGATCTTTAGGCAGAAAGTGAATATAAAATAATCCTAGAGGATTTTTCAGTAGTTTGTGAACATGTCAATTGTACAAACCCTAGAATGGCCCCTTTATATTACAATTCTTTATAAATACATTTTTACAGTATCCCAGACTGGACCAACTAAACACCTTTTGAGTTTTTATGTCACCTGACAGCTACCACAGGTTCTCCTTCATGTTTGGAAGGTGAGGCTGAGGTGAGAGGTGTTCAGCTGCAACATTCAACTTCACCACTAGATTTCACTAAATTCTACACACTTGAACCTTTAACCTCTTATCTTAGGAGGGCACTGAGAGCCAGGATCAGTGAACTGTATGCAAAGACCCTGGGCAAGCTGGGATTTGAACCAGGAACCTTGTGGCAACATTGAGCGAGAGGCAGAGTGCACACTGGACAGGTCACCAACAAATCGCAGGGCCCAGTGAAGTGATATTATCTTATATATTAACTTCTCAGGTATTATCATATTATCAAGATTGTTGTACCTACAGGTCCACACTCATCCTTGGAGTATTGACAACTGGGAGGAAGTAAGTTTATTTGTATCGTGTTTGTTTGCTTTTTAAAAAATACAAAACTACTGCTGGAGAAACAATTTTCAGTTCAAATCTTGACTTGTCAAACACAAGTGCAACTGACAACATGGAGGATAAAGGTGCTTTAGTGCAGTGGCTCTACTGTATTTGCTGGACCAAACAGGACAAGACGTTTAAACTAACAGTGAAGAAGAAGAAGGGTGGATTCAAGGTTATGGGCCTGACTGAGCTTTACCGCTATTCTACCACAAGAGGGCACTATCCCCCTATTAAAAAAACAGGTGTGAGATTTCCTCTGCCCAAGGTACGCATCTCTCTGTGCGTTCGGCGGCGGGGGGTGCCAAAAAATGAAGCGAGGAAAAAGCCGGAGGCTGACATGTTCTCCGGGGTGTCCGCCACAGGGAACCCAGCGCAGAGAGGCCCCGGGCCGTGAGATTTGTTCTGCAGACAACATCAACCTACTGATCCAAGTGCAACAGCTCCAGGAGCCCGAGGAAAGGCCTGAATCCATCTGACAGCAAGTGAGTGTGGGGCCGGGTGTTAGTCTTGCTTTCTTTCTCTCCTTCTGTCTTTTACGCACTCTAATCTCTCCCTCTTGTAATTGGACATCATCTACATGAGGGGTTTCTTTATTTCACATAAATGCGTCAGTATTGGCCTTGTCTGGAAATAATGAGCTACTGTCTGCTGCCACTGGGACTGTGTAAGGAACAGCATGCAGCTGCAGCTTCAAGCTGACAGTCTGTTGTCCTCCTAACCACTTTAAGATTTACAGTATCAAGTCCATTTCCAGGAAAGTCTGTTGGACCAAACTGGAAACAAGGGAGAGACTGATCCAAAAAACAAGTGCGTCTACACCTTCAGAGAATTAAAGAAAGCACAATAACAGTAAAGAACAGGGGAAATGGAAACAAACAAATAGATACAACTAGAACATAATAATAAAGAATCTATTTATAAGAATATAAATTATAAAATGTAAGTACAGGTAAAAAGGGGATTTCAGGTTCTTACTGACACCAGAAAATAATTTAAAAGAAATTGATCTATACAAATAATAGACTAACGCCTTTTAGACATGAGGTGAATGTAATGAATATTGGAAGTTTAAATGCTTTTTTAAATTATTTTGGAATTATTTTCATAAATGCAGTACCGCTTCCCACTTTGTCATAATTTATGAAATTAGATTTTTGCCAGGTTTCTTTCCTTTTTTGTGTGTTTAAATGCTTTTATTACCAACAAAGTATTTACAGGTCGTTTTCATTTTGTCCCATTCTGCTCCCCGTCGTCCATCAGTCGACAATTGTCTGCAGGTGTATCCTCAGTCACACATGCACGCATGCGCACATATGGAATTGGGGTGAATGCTAATTATTTTTCACTAATCTGTGGGTTTGACTTCATGTTTATTGGTCTTTGCTTGAGATTATTTATAAGAATAAAGGCACAAAAGCGCAGCTCGGTCCCGGGTCCAGCCGAGCCGAGCCGGGCCGGGCCGGTCCGGGATGTGCTGTCCCCCCCAGTGGATGGCACAGTAAGTACAGCAGGAATGTTGATCAGCTTATTGCGGAGCCAGGAGGTGCTCGGGATTTTTTTGATCGGCCGTGATGCTCGAGTTAATGACCCGCCAGTGGGCACTGGGCTGCACCTGCAATAACACACACAGCTACACACAGCTACACACAGCTACACACAGCTACACACAGCTACACACAGCTACACACAGCTACACACAGCTACACACAGCTACACACAGCTACACACAGCTACACGCCGCCTGTCGCCTGTAAATTATAAACCGGGTTGTGGCCGTCCTCGCGGTTCTGCTGCGCTGATCTTTACAAGTGTCACATGTGTTTTTCTGCATTTGCAAAAACAAGTAGCTCCGGGGGGCACGGATGTGATTGGCTGAGACAATATGTGACAGTCAAACCAAAAATCAGTCACCTCATTATCATAACAGTGCAGATACACGTCAATCTTAATATCATCCAGCACTGTTGAATCAGATGCTTCACTATAAATCCCAGGGCCTCTCCAGTGCGCTTTTACGCACACTCTCCCTCCTCGGAACAGGCTCATATGGAAAACTGCAGACACTCGTCGTGACAAACCACATTTAGCTGAAGCTCTGTAACAAACACACTCACACACTGCGAGAACGGAACAAAGCCATATGAATTCAGTTAATGAGTTAATGTGCTGCTGTCATGGCCGGAGGCGCAACATGTTCTGTGCCAAAACGAGCCTCTCCCTCACTCTCTCTCTCTTCACACACGCGCGCACACACACACACACACACACACACACACACACACACACACACACACACACACACACACACACACACACACACACACACACACACACACACACACACACACACACACACACACACACACACACACACACACACACACACACACACACACACACACACACACACACACACTGTTATATTTAATTCGATCATGCTACTTCTATCATTCCTAATCGATAAACCCATCTAAACGTTCACATGTTCCGTGCCATGACGCACACGGCGTACACACACTCATAAATCCCACGTGTGTTGGTCTATTATTAGGACTAATAAGTTATTACACCGTGGGCCCCGCTAGGCCCCCCCACTCTGCCTCAACAGGTTCAGCGTTGTGTTCTCATTACGACCTCCATATGTCCGCCTGGGAACACAGCGAGCCACGGGGCGCTCCGGAGCCGGGCAGCGCAGTAACAATCAGTGCGTAAAAAGCTGCGGAGGTATCAGTTGTAAAAGTGAGACCAGTTGTGTTGTGTTGTTTGAGGGGGAAACAACACAAAAATCTCCCTGGAAGCGAGTTGGTGCGGTGGGATCCAGCTTGCTTGTTTTCGTTGTGCGCGTCATTGTGGCACAACTCGATTTTGCGCATCACCAAATGAAACTTGGGTTAAGAAAACACGGCTGGTTTTGGGATTATTTAGATCCCCACCTACCCTCACCCCCACTCCCCCCCTCTCTCTCTTCCTCTCTCTCTCTCTCGCTCTCTCTCTCCCCTCTCTCGCACACACATGGCTGGGGAAATCTGGGTTTCATTTTAATGGGGAGTAGCCTACCCCGGGCTCGCTCCACAACCTATGGATGTGCAGGACGGGGTCTCAGTTGCTTTTCAGCTGTGTGCGCGGATGGCCGCATGTTGCTTCACCTCTCCTCTCGGTGTCCCCCTGCTCTTTTTTAAAAAAACTATGTGACAGGCGATTTTCCCCCTCATCTTTAAATTTGTCCAACGAGGCGAGTGCGAGAGACGAGACCTTTGCGTCCGGACAAGGCGATTTCTGACGGAAGACAACCTGAAGACTAATTGGTGTGGATCTCTCAGTCTCAAGGGGACGTCAATTTAATACTCGGAAACAGCGGCGACAGTCACTTGACACTGGGGTAAGTTTATAACGTGCGGGTCACTGAGCCTCTTTATTGCACAACCGGCACGTTCGTGCGTTTTGTGGAGAGCAGATTTCGATTTTTACGCACGACTTCTTTCCTTGGACGCGAAAGTAAGTGGCTCTCGGCGCTTGTTCTGCTGGGCTGTCTATTACCTGCCACTTGTTTTAAATGAGGTCAATGACTATCATTACTTTATTAAGAGGCTGGGTTCGTGTGACTCTAGGCTAAGTGGGTGTTTTGGCTCGCTGGAGCACCGGGACGCGCAGGATCGGATCCGAGCTGCGGACACCGCAGACAGGTGTCAGCCTCCTCGATTTACAACTGGCCCGTGGGTCGCAGCATTAAAAAGCAAGAAAAACAGCCCGCGCCTAGGATTTAATACGAGGTACAAGAGGTGGGCTATACGCAGCCAGTGAGCTTTAATAGCGACTTGGACTCGGAGCCAAGTGTGGATGCCAAAGCAAGCAGCGCGCCTCTCGGTTCCCGTCTTCCTCGGCGCTCTCCTCGCCAAGTCTCCCAATGCGTTTGTCACTTCTAATATTTTCAATTTTTGCTTTGATGCCACCACATGCAAACTGAAATAAAAAAAAACAAAAATCAAATCGGCATATTTGTATCTGTTGACAATGGCCCTCAATAACTTTGACAAAGCAGCATGTAGAGTCAAAAAGAAACGTTTTTTCTGTATAGTACAGCAGGTTTAAGGAGAAACAGCTAAATTACAACTGTTTCTTGTGTCTGATTTATTGAGGAGTTAAGTATTTAAAGGTTTGATTTGACCCTGAAATCCATTTTGGACAGGAAATAATAGACTAAAATATTGAGCTGCACCCTCTGTGAGATCACCTACTCCCTGGTTCTCAAGCAGCAACAAGCCTGGGAGCCGAAGCGAGAGTCCCACACAGATTCCTTATCTTAACTGCTTCAATAGACTTAGAGTATGCCCCTATTGCACTGAAACAGTGTCAGCCACTTGACCTACTTCTCACTCTCAACACAAGTGACTGCAATCGGTGCAGCAGGAGAAGGCCCCACAGTCCTCACCGAGGTCAGGGAGACTGTGAGACATGTTTGAGTCGAGTCTGTGTCCGCTGGAGCGAGTCGCTGCTCATCTGGAGCGCAGCCACCAGCTTCCCTGTTTGTGCAAATTAATCATCATTATTTAATTGCATCACACCCTGCTTCCAAGAGTAACGGAGCGAGGGAGGTAGAGCCAGGAGCTGCTGAAGGCACATGATGTGTAATCCAAAGCAACATAGTGCAGATTTTTTTTTTCACTCCCAGCAGTGTGTGTGTGTGATTGTACGGGTTATTTCTGAACCCCACAGGAAAGGTGCATGGAGACGGAGGAAAGCTGCAGAAACATATAGGCAGATCATTTTCACCGGATTTAAAAAGCAGGGTTCCTCGGGACTCTTGGCTCCGTCCACCTATGCGAGTAAAGTCAACACGTCTAATATATTTTTCTTCCACGGCTTCCAGAGGTTGACAGGGAAAAGTAACGTTAGATCTTTCTGTCCTTCCCGTGTGCTCTGTTTTCGTTGGGTGTAGCCATCCATCCCCTCCTCAAGTCAAGCTTTTGTCATCTTGATCAAAGCCAATTAGGAACTGAACGCAGCTCATCCATGACTCTGAAGCATCCGCAGAACTCAAATGCCAGAATGATCACTTCTCATAACACAGCTGTTTGACCATATCAGGCTCTGGCATCTACTATGATGGTGTGTGATTTCTTGAATGGGCGGTTAATATTGTTATTCGATTCCATGCAGAATTTACAGAGGTTCTATGTTTTTTATTTCCGTCCTGGATCAGTCCCGTCCCTGACATGAATTCCTACTTAGAAGTGGAGATTGAAGTGGTGTGATAAAGTACCCACATAACACATTCACACATTCATTGTCTCCACCTTAGAGGGGAAGGACGTTGACATTTCTTTCCGCTAAGTAGCCGTGTCTTTTCTTGTTGAGTGAAAAATTGCTTGTGTGTGTGTGTGTTCTCCTTTCCTGTTAAAATACCTGTCATTCGTCGGTGTGACACCCAAGATGTCTCTCACCGTGGGGAGGGGATCCAGGGCCAAAGATTCACATGCTTCATCCTGCATCTCCCTGCACCCTGCCAGGCCTGCAGCCACACATTTCCTCCAGATGCAGAAGGATGTGTGTGTGTGTGTATGTGTGTGAGGTCCGCCTATACTCATCACTATACCTTGCAGACCTGGATGCTAGTATAGCTGATATCCTTTAGTGTTGGTGGGGACCTAAGTGCTCTCAGGCGTGATGAGCTCACAGATCATTTCGACAAAAGAACCGCATTTCGGTCATTTATTGCACCAATGGGAATACAGTTATGGCTCCATTCTTTGAACGTGCCCTGGATTAGCCACGCAGCATGCTTAGATAAAACAGGGAACACATGCAAAACCCCCCCAGTGGGCGTAGCAGGCCAGATACATTTGTTCAAGATGAAGAACATTAACCACAGCCATGTTTGGTGGAGGCAAGTCGCCGGCTGCAGAGCACGAGTGGCGGTGTAGCCGAGCAGGGATCAGTGAGGAAGAAGTCGTATTTAGGTGACAGCTTCATTGAGAGGATGGGCTGTGATTGGTGAGTGACTGACGAGCACCTATCAGTAGCCAACAGCTGATCATGTGACTCCTTGCACTGCATGAACTAACACGAGGCTGCATTTATTCACTTTCTGTCTGGTGTTTTACGTACTGTGAAATGACTGGATGCATGGAAGGCTTTACCAGCGCTATGACAACCATTTTGGCTGCAAGCTCATCCGCTCATTTCATCGACCATACGATAGGATGTGGGCACTCAGGTGAAACTGAAGAGGAGTGTGTCAGAAAACATCCGTGTCAGTCGTGTCAGCAAGGGTTCTATATGTTTACTGGCCAGCAGAAGACATAAGGCGTTGTTGTAATAGAGGGACATTGTATGAGTTAGGTGGTCTGTGTGAGGGATGGGTCCATAAAACATTTGGACTTTAACTTCACCCTTAAGTTTTTGTTCAAGTGCTTCACCCGGAAAACTCGAGGTGGGGATAAGACATACCAGAGCTAAGTTATTTAGGTTGTCTGGACTCCAGTAGCAGCACACACACACACACACACACACACACGTATGCAGCAGAGGCGTCGAAGGAAGTAGAGGCTTCTCGTCTCCGGAGTTTCCAGACGGCCAAGACCACGGCCGTCCTGAGCCGTTTGAACCGCTGGCACAGGCGGCTGGAGCTGAGACTTCAGGGCCGTGTCTGAGGAGAGCTGTGGTCCCGAGCTGTTTGAGCCGCTGACACACGCAGCTGCTGCCTCAGCCAGCGGTTCAAAAGGACGATGTGGTGGTTTAAGGGTTTAGTTTCAGCACAGATTGGAAAATGAGATTCCCAGTCACGAGCAGTTTCTGGTGGCGGGGGGTCAGAGGGGTCAGGGGGGTCGTCCACCTTTTTCACGACATGGAGACGTCCCAGACAGTTGATATGTAAACATTCAAATGGTTTGAAACGCTAGGTGGCGTCATGAGTCATGTTCAACCCGTAAATGTAGAATCTTGGTTATAAATGTAATATCAAAACCAGCAGTTCCATCAAATATAAGTGAGCGGGATCGCTTTAACCTGGGAGACTGCAGTTTGCTTCTCATTTCTAACCAACAGTCAGCAATAAAAAAAAGAATGACGACAATTGCGCCCTTTAACCTTTACCACATGTTTATGATTGTAACCATGATGACGACCTGACAAAGTGCTTATTTGAACCCAAACTTTGATCAAACCCTAAAAGTTGTTTTTATGCCTAAACCTAACCAAACCTTAAGCATATGTCAAGTTTTCTTTTATCATAAAACGCACGTGGACACTTTATATGTTTTTTAAGGGACAGACAAAGGATGTTGACCTGCTGATAAAAGGCGTCACATCAGAACTATGGGTTGCTTGTATCTTTAAGAGGGACAAATAATACATCTGCTGTTAAAATTGGGGGTCTTGTTGTTTTAACGTCTGTCAAACCAAACGACGGACCTCTAACTAATTTCCCCTTTTCACTGGGAGACCATTGACCTCCGACCTCTAGGCAAAGGTCACCTGCGGCGCGTTAACATTGGTGTCGGGAGAGAATGAGAGGAGGGGAGCAGGGAGTAGAGTGAGCAGGAGGAAGAGAAAGGGAGTAGTCTGATGAGTCACGAGCTCTGGCATCTTTTACAACTCGTCTTCATGAGGAGGAAGGGCACATATTGTAAACCCCACATGTGTGTGTCTGTCAGCAACGTGTGTGATTAAGTGTCATGTACGCAACCGTGCGACTATTCCAAGCACTTAATAAAATTATTTTTTGGTCTTTTTTTACCCCTGTGAGTTCAAAGCAGGTCCTTGCTTTTGGCCGTGGGGAAGAGTTTTCTCTTGTGCAATGGAAAAAAAAACTGTTTTCCTGTTGGGGGGGGCTTTTTGGGAAAACCGCGGCTCTGCCTACCGCAGCCAGCCTTCAAAGGGCTTTGAAGGAGTGCTCACCTCTCCTCTCTTTAAACCCTTCCATCCCTCCAAACGAGCTACTTCCGCTCGTATCCAGGAAACACCTCCCCGACCGCCGCTGTCCGACCACACCACTGCAGAGCTGTGGTCAGGGTTGTGCTCAGGTCCATGGGAAATGTTCAATCAAGGAGCCCTCAGTGCACCCTGGGAACTTTAAACTCTCAGCGTTTCCTCGCATGTCTTTATCGTCTGTGTAACCCCCCCCCCGCCGCATGGCCTTCATCCAGTAACAGGCTTTGGGAAAGAATCCGGCGTTGCGGGCCTGTGGGTGTCATCGCTTTCTCAGGCGCATCTTGACAGCACATGTAGGGGGAAATATTTCTTGTATTTGAAAACAGATCACAGCTTGACATGGGAGGCAGTAAATTTCTTTTTCGGAGCCGTTGCCCCCCCCTCTTCTCCCCCCTCCCTCCCGACTTCACCGCTCTGTCAGTTAAAAATTCGAGTCAAAGTACAACTTGGTCCTCGCTCGGGTTCACTGCAACATTTTTCATTTGTGAAATATTTATATTCGGCGCTGAAGCCCTGTGCGACTTTAGAAGTGGTTTTAAACCCCCTTGTTTTGATTTTAAGCGAAGATGCCACTGTTCTGCAGCACACTGTGGCTCTCATTTATTTTCAGAGACAACCAAATATGAATATGTCTCATTCATCTTCTTCTGGTTCATCTTGTACAAAGGCCCTATTACACAGTTGCAAAACCATACTGCACTTTATTTAAGTTTTCATTTTGTCCCTGATTCTTAGAACTCATTATTTTATAAATGAAAACTAGACTGCCGCTTACCTCCGCGAAGTTGGATTTTAATTTGGATCGCACCAAATTGCACAGACTAATCGAGCTCCATGATTTATCCCTTGAGAAATCAGTGAAAGTGTTGAAAATGCTCCAACGAAAAAAAAATCCTAAATCCTAAACTCAATACTTTCTTCCCTGACCCATATCACATTGTTCCACCAGGTTTCAAGAAAATCTGTCCAGTAGCTTTTGCGTTATTCTTAAAAATAACTAACAAACGAATGCTAGAAAACAAAACCTCTTTGGTAGGGTTGAAACATTTTAATATTAATACGTAAAAGACATGTATAACAGAATAAGTGTAAGTCCGATTTTAAATATACAATTCGAAGTTGCTGCAGTGTTCATCGTTTTATTTTATTTACTTTAGCAGGAATCGGCCTCAACACTGTCTCCATTTATCTTTGTATTCACTTTTACTGGAAACATAATAATCAATTGTAGTTTACAGCTTCTTATTGCAGAAGAGAACCCAACATTGTTGGGATGTTTTGGGACAGAGAATTCGTGTAAAACGAAACAAAGAGCTCTTCTCATAAATGTATTTCCTGATCCGTTTCTCACAAATTAACTCTGTTTAACCCTGAGTCCAGTGAGTCACCGCTGCCCAGAACTTCCTCCACCTCACATTTTCTCACCAAACACACACGGCTCTCGCAGAACTCTTCATCAACAGAAAAACACACCACAACTCGTCCTCTCAGCATTTCCCCTCCTTGCTTTCCTGCTAATATGTACGTTTCTATAAGTCTGAAGATTTGTCGCTTAGCACAACTTCCTGTCTGTGGATCTATGAGAACCGTGCCTGACCCTGTATCCCACCTCGTGCTGCCTGACTTCTCTCCTCCTGCTCGGTCCCGGATCGGGTTCTGTTGATGTAAAGAACCGCTGTCGGACTCCGGTCCAGCCGAGTGGGCTGGGCCACAGAAGCTGCTGCATTCCTCCGCTGGGCGTTCAGTGCCTCTCGCTGTCAGCTGCACAGATGGAAAAGGAGGCAGTCCCTGTTTCATTTATTTAAGTTTTCTGATATCAGTAACGTCTGAACCTGCGGTGTTTGATATAGCTTTCATGGCAACTACTTCAGGTGTCGCAGTTTGCTCTTGTTGCAGCAGTGCCGTGACGAATTGGAACGACACTTGAGCAAAAAAGTGGATTTTTCCAGATTAAAACTCTCCAGAGACGCACACGGAGCTTCTCGGCAGACATAAGAGGGATTTAAAAATTTGTCAGTGATCCTCCTGCTAATGACGCCCTCAGCTGTGAGAGTTGACCCCCTCCTGCCCTCGGCCCCCCTCCCCTCCTCCTCTTCAGTCCCTAATGAATGTCGGTGAGGTGCTCCCCAAACCCACCACCCACCCACCCACACACACCCACACCCACACACACACACACACACACACACATGCACGCCCTTATGCAAACAGCAGGATCGTCGTCACCGCTGCGGAGACAGCCATCACCAAGTGGAATTTAGACCACTAATATCTGACCCCTGTTAAATGAGGCCTGTCAGTCAAGCTGATTCATCTGGACAGGTTTATTTACCCAAGTGTGTGTGTGTGTGTGTGTGGTGATAGAGATTGTAAGGAACTGATTTGTGCTGAACCAATTTGACTTTCATAGTCAATTAATTGGTATTTAACTCAAATATTCAGGTTTTACAAATTATATTTGTTTTGTAAAGATGCACAAATTAATTTCATGTAGATCTGGGGCCACAAGTTAAATGTTAAGATTTCGAGCAGGGCTCAGGAAGCTTTTTTTATCCGCTCTCTGTCATCGAAAGTATCAAAAAAACTGTAGATATGAATCATGAAAAGAACAAGGGATAAGATAGTCTCCTCTGTTGCATCAGGCCACGTGCAATCTGTGCACAGGGCTCTTTCTGACTTTGTCGCTGCTCTCGCTGTTCTTTTATTTCCACACAATGAATCTTTTCCGCGATGTTAATGAGAATGGAGGTGGCCCTGTTGTTAGCCTATTAAAAAGTCCTCCATGGTTCTGGGCAGCCACTAATAACCCCACCAGGGATTACTGTACAGCAGGCTGGAGGGACAGCAGGGCACCAGTTGGGGCCTCAGCTTGCTGTCATCCGAGAGAAGCAACCCCGAGGACCTCCATTGACTCCCAGCCTCGAGTGGGGCCACCACGCCAACTCTCCGAAGGCAGCTTGAAAGGCTCCCACTCGGGATACAAAGTGGCTCAGCTGTCCCTCTCCCATCCTCACCTCCCCCGGCGCCCTCCTCTCCACCCAAGCCAAATAAAGCCTCTCAGCAACTTCTGTTTTCCTAATCTGTGAACTCTGACAGAGGCGCCCACGCTTGAAAGAGAGACAGCTCAACATGAGATGATCTCCCGGTGACAGGGAGAAGCTGAAAAAACGTTCCCCGGAATGTCTCCGCTGCAACGACCGGACCACCCTGCCGTCTTCCTCTTCCTGTCTTTCCCTTTCCCTCTCCGCCTGTCTTCCTCCCTCTCTCTTTCGCTCCATCTCTTACTCACACACCTCTTTTTAATCTAATTTACCTTCCTCATGCCCTCCATCATCTACCTTCTCTAATTGGGCTGTCACTGCTTGATTAAAACCATTGAATCTGTTCCAATTGCCAAATGGCCTGAGTCGTCTTTGTGGCCAAGTGCAACTTCTTATGCAGGGGGGGGGGCTTCCACACTAAAAGCCCATCATTTTTCATCCATTCCATGCCCATAATACTAATGGACAAATTATTTAACACTGCAGTAGCACGTTCCACACAAGCACATTTTCCTTGCCATTAATCCACAGAGGACTGATGCAGTGATGAATTGGCCGAGCAGTTTGTATTTGTCACTGCACTCTCTCACTCGGAAATGGCTCAGCTGCCTCAGGAACAGTTTGTCTTTTATATTGCAGACGTTGGTAGGTTTGTGTGCTGGGGCCAGATCGAACTTTGAAGTCTAAATTAGTGATCGAAGGATAAAGTTATTTAAAATCACAACTCAGATTAGAAGCTGATATAATGATTTAATGCTTAACGTATGACAGGAATAGTTAATCATTTTCATGCCATGATGATCGATACCACTAACGTCTGTGTGGTAAATAAGCTGGTTAGCAAAATGGCCTACCAGTGATGACAAATTTAAACTAGGGCTGGGCAAGTTAACTCGTTTTAATCGAGTTTACTCAAGTGATGAGTTAACTCGATTGTTTATCCGCCAATTATTTTCTTTTTTCCTGTTCTGCAGCAGTCAGCAACAGACTTTCACAAAATAAAAGCCTGACTTTCACAATAAAACAATAAATAATCAAACCTGAGTTAATGCGAGATAAAATAATTAATCAAGTTAACTCATCACTTAAGTTAACTCGATTGAAACGAGTTAACGTGCCCAGCCCTAATTTAAACATATTCCTTTGTTTCACATTAATAAAACTGAAATAATGTGTTTGTGTAAGATTTATTACCTTTGCCTGTGAGGTTACGTTTTAACTCTTATCCTCTTTGTTGGTTGGTTTGTTTGTTTGAAAGCAAGATTACGCAAAAAATTACGGATTGCCACGAAACTTAGTGGAAGAATGCAATATGAGTCTGGGAAGAGTCAATTCAATTTTGGTGTGGATCTGAAACAGAGGGCGGATCCATGAATTTGTATTACTTTCTTTTTTAAATTGTAAATATATATATAGCTTTTTATGACAGTTTATCCGATTTTCCAGGGAATAATTCATGGATCTCGATGAAAAGAAAAGCAGGCATACTTAGGGAACTGATCTTTATGAGTGTGTGCAATTTGGTGCAGCTTGATTGAATTTAAGGGGACTGTTGGGCCTTGGTGGAGTTATGTGCTCTGCCGAGCACCGAGTTACTGGTGGAATTTGTTGAATTTGAATAGCGCCAAAGCAGTTTCTCTTTTTTCCAGCCGTCTTACGAAGCCAAACTGGTCATTGTAGCTTCATAAGTTGTATTGATCTTCTCATCTAACTCTTGGCAAGAAACTGTATTTCCCAAAATGTCAAACAATGGTTTTATGGAAAACTAAAACGTTTGGTTACATCAGGAATATAAATACATTTGTTTTCTGAAAAGCTCCAACCTCTCCTTCGCTAGATTCCTGGAGATGTCGCAACTGCAGCCCAGCGTTTCTGCGCCCCCCCCGTCTTCACTGTCTTCTTCTGCAGCGACACAGAGACACGGGCCTGCAGCTGTTGCTACTTCAACCACATTTAATGAAAGACAATGTCTGCCTCCACTTAGGGGAACTTGTGGCTTGTTAAACACACTGTCAATTCTGAAAACAGAGAATTTTAATGCCCAAACAGATTCTTCGCATTGCAAAGGTCAGCCAGCTCCACTGCTGTGCTGACATCCTGGCAGAGCTTCTAGATTCAGGGAGACTTTGTGGGATTGGCTCACGTTTGCACTTTTTAATGGCGCTATAGAATAAGTCTTATAAGGATTTAATAAAGAACAGGTTTCCCCGCGGCAGCGCGGAGTTGTTGGACTGTCTCGGAGAATTGTTAACACAGGCCCACATCTATTTCAGAGGGCACCCGGAGTGGAATTAAACAGCCTTGTCACTGTTCTCTCTCTGTTTAACCTACGCGCTCGTCTGCCAGACGCGCCTGACAGCACCAAAGCCGGGAAGAATCTCCCAGCAGGCCCGGCAGCACACGGGCCGCACCATATTTAGTCATCCGAAGTCCAGACACAGAGCGCTGCAGTCCGCCACCTTAATCTGTCTCCCCTCTGTTTCTCCCTCCATCTCTCCCTCTCTCATTTTTTACGTCCTTCCCTAAAACCTCCTTCCTCCATCTCTGTCACTTTCCCCTTTCTCTCTCCTACTGCTCCCATTCATCTCTGTCCTCGCTCGCCCCCTCCCGAGAGTCATCTCTGCTTAATCACTGTCGCGCCCCTCACTGTTTTCTCTCCCCCTCATATGTCCCTCGTCTCCTTATTCTACCTTTTCTTGTCGCTTGTCTCTGTCCTGCTTCATTTTTGCAACTTCCTCTCACTCCCTCAACAACACGTCCGTCAAAATTCCCTCTTTCCATCTGTTTTCTTTCTCTCTGCTCCCTCACCTGTCATAGTTCCAATCCCTTCTTCCTGCTCCTCTCCTCCACCCCCGGCCCTTCTCTCTCTCAGAGCCTCCCCAACCGTCTCTTTTTTTTGCCGCTGATAGAAGCTGGGCCGGGATGCTAATGAGTTGCTAATTCTATCAGCCGCCTCTCCGTGTGTCTCAGTGGGTGTCGGGCCCGCCAGATTTACCACGGCCAGCCTTTTGATGGAGTGCCTTGGCTGATGAACTCCCGCCAGCGTGCCCACTTTAACCTCCTCGTCGTCAGACACATGTCATTGATCAGCGTCCTTATCCGTCCTGGCAAGGCCCACCCTCTCTCCATTCATTTATGAGCAGGCCCATTCCCTGCGATCTATTTTTCATCTGTTGAATTTTGTAACGGCAGGGTTTAAAAAATAAAAAATGTTTTCATGATCGGGTCTTTAAATTTCTTTTAGTGGCTACTTCAGGACTCGGCACAACGGGAAAGTTTTATTGGATTATTTTATTAGTCTTTTATTTCAAGTGTAGTTCAAATTTAGCAGAAAATAAGTCTGAAAATAGATTTTTTATTCATGCATTGCTCATAGAAATTGGGAGAATTTCAGAGGGGGCATAAGTGCACACATTCTTAAGTCAAGTACAGATACTCACAGAAGTAAAAGTACAAGCTGATGTAAAACATTTATATATATTTGAAGACTCTTTACCTATCACACCAATCTCAACAATACTTAAAAATGGGGTTAAGGCAGGAAACTATTTTTTAGCATGAAAAATATTTACAATATATTGATTGAAGTATAAGGTCAGGGATGGAGAATGTTTTGTTGTTCTGCTTCTTTGTCGACGTTGAAAACTTTCTTCCATGTTGTTGCGAACATTTGTTCCAAACCTTATCTTCGCAGTTAAGTCTCCCTCCCTCTGTTTCGTCTTGATACGTCTCTTACACCATGTTATGTCTGTGTTGCTAGATATGCACTGATGGAACACACAACAAGGAATCGTCTCTTCTGTGTTATTGTCCCATCCATATAGGTTGAAATCTCTAACAAAACCTGACAATTTCCCTCAAATGCATGAAAAGGAAAGCCTGCTGCTGCAAGGAGAAAAAAAAACAGATATTTTGGTTAAAATATAGGGAGTAAAAATAAATACTGAAGTAAAATCCAGATACCTGATTTCTAAGAGGCAGTTGCATTTACAGCTTAACTTCCTCACTGTCTTTGTGCTCGGTATAATTCCCTCACACTCTTTGCCTTTAGGGCCTATCTGCTCTTGAGAAGAGGCCAAATGGCTCGGTTTAAGCACTTAAGCACAGGCGAGCACGCCTATTCACCAGACCACTGCGCTCTCTTCTGAGGGGTTTGCTAGCTTTGGACCCCTCACACAAGAAAAGAACCAAACTTTTGTTGTTCTGACTCCCCTTAAATCTGTCTGTCTGCCTGCCCCGCTCGACTGAAGTGGATACAGAGGCGGCCTTTTGTTGTACCAAGAGGAAGAGGGATGTTGCGGTATGAGGAGGAGAGCGAGGGTAGGGAGGAGGTGGGTGTGATTCATTGTCATTTAATAAATACCTCGCAGAGAGGGTTGGGGCACCTTCTCAAGCCCAAAGCTGTCTGTTTTGAGATGGGGACTCATTTGACACCCAGGGATGTAAAAGGGGGATTACCGAAGGAAAAGCCTCAAGCCGTCTACATCTCTTTCTCAGTTTTTTTCTTTGCCCTGAAGCATTCTCTCGCCGCGCCCCTCGGTCTTTCTCTCTTTGGGACCGTGAGGCCCCTCGTCTTGCTGTGAGCGTATCAATGATGTCATCCAGGTACCTATCTCGACCTAGAGATTTAAAAAGGCTTGAATGGAGTCTCATAGGCTCAGTTCTTTTAATACAGGGTATAATCCTCTATCTAAGCTATCACTTCTTGCAACTTTTCTGGTTCAGTGACCGGATACAACACTGTCTTCTCCGGGGTCAGCGTTGTGTGACTATAGAGCTTCAGTGGTTGATTTCCTGTCAGATTCCTACAGAAATCACTAAGAGCTCAAAACTATATCCTCAGCTATAAAAGTTAGCTTTTTTTTTCCAGGACCAGGTCTCAGAGCAAAGGTTTGACAGGGTCACACACGGTCCACTGCTCCGCTGCTCACCGGGGATTATAGGGTGACTTCTGCTTCTGCTGCTCAAGCATGACCACAAGGCCGGGCCAGTTTTGACCTGAATGGAAGTCCTGAATGAGAGGCCTGCATTGAAATTCAGGGTGCAGCTGCTAATGTCTCTCTTTAAATGGTCACATCCTTTCTCTCGGGCCTCCCATCTAACTGTCTTATCCTTGGGAAGGCTCTCTTTATTACCCAGTACAAAGGACCCAATTAATTTCCTTTATAAGGGCAAATATGGTTTGGTTTTTTGAGGGTACACATCCATTTTTTATACAGTGGAGTCCATTTCTATTTTATATCCTATTATGGTAAAAATATGCCTGTGACATTGACCTTTCTGTTTATTTCTGTCTCTTGCAGGAAGAGCTCTGGTCAATCTGAAGTGAAGGGTCGCTGAGCTCGGACACTCTTCCTCCACTGATTCCCAATTACACACACATACTGTCTGAGAAAGTCACACAAAAACAGACACATCTGCTCAACCACACTTACTCACATGCACTTATAGACTCTTGGGTTTTACACATAAAAACTCATACGTGCAAAAACATAGACGCAAGTTCACAAGCAGGATGAGGGAACCCTGGAGGTTCCTGTTGGGCCTCTACCTCTTGGCCTGCACATTCTCCACCCACAGTGCCACCAATCCCTTCGCCGGGCAGCAAAACCCTCCGGACCCGTGCTACGACGACACAGGTGCAGCCCGCCGCTGTATCCCCGAGTTTATCAACGCTGCCTTTGGTAAAGAGGTGGCGGTGTCCAGTGTCTGTGGCCGGCCTTCATCGCGCTCCTGTAGCGTGGTGGAGCGCGGGGACGATCGACCCTCTGTGCGCTCGTGTCAAATCTGCGACGCGGCCGACCCCCGCCGTGCCCACCCGGCCTCCTACCTCACCGACCTCAACTCAGCACACAACCTCACCTGCTGGCAGTCGGAGAATCTGAACACCTCTCCGTACAATGTGACTCTCAGCCTTTCGTTGGGGAAAAAGTTTGAAATCACCTACGTCAGCCTGCAGTTCTGTTCGCCACGACCAGAGTCCCTGGCCGTATACAAGAGCATGGACTATGGCAAGACCTGGATGCCCTACCAGTTCTACTCCTCTCAGTGCCGGCGCATGTACAATCGGCCCAACAAAGCAACAATTACCAAGCAGAACGAGCAGGAGGCTCTATGCACAGATGGCCACACTGACCTCTATCCTCTCTCTGGTGGACTCATTGCTTTCAGCACTCTGGATGGACGGCCCTCTGGGAAAGACTTTGACAACAGCCCGGTCCTCCAGGACTGGGTGACGGTCACCGATATCCGCGTGGTGTTCAACCGGCCCCAGCTTCCCCGGGAGCTGGCGCTGGGGGCTGGCAGCAACAGCGGAGGGAGGGACGACGACCCCATGGCGGTGACATCGACACTGCCAACTTATTTCTATGCAGTGGGAGACTTCCAGGTGGGCGGGAGGTGTAAATGCAACGGACACGCCTCGCGTTGTCTAAAAGACAAGGAAGGCAAACTGGTGTGTGACTGCAAACACAACACGGAAGGGCCTGAATGTGACCGCTGCAAACCCTTCCACTACGACCGGCCGTGGCAGAGGGCCAACGCCCGCGAGGCCAACGAGTGTCTGGGTAAGTCTCTCCATCCATCTGTCATCGTTTATTTTCTTTCCATGTGTTTGGAACATACCGAAGATCTAACTTTGCCTGCGAGAATACTGTTATGTTGGTTTTAACAAACCACAGAACCCAAATGATTAATAGAGTTTGTTCTTCTAGATCACAACCTATTCTTTGTAGAAATAACCTTTAACAGGTTTGCATATAGTCAGTGGCCATTATTCAAAAGGCCTGCTCTCTCTTGAGCTCTGTTTCTTTCCCTCTTCTGTTCCTCTTCCTCTGAATCAGGGAGGTTTTGCATAGTCAGGCCAACAAATTGAGTTTACACACCTACACACAGGCACAGCGTGAGAGACGTAGAAATTGAGCAATTTAAGGATGACATTTGGTGTCATGGTCAGTAATAAGAGTTCCCAGAACAAACATGGATGGGTTCGTGCTTATTCAGGTGAGGAGTTCTGGTCGCATGTAGTGGTTGAGCAGGCGACTTTGGCAACATCTCTTAAAAAACAAGCCTGTCCCTCCCTTTCATTTCCCATCAGCCTCTTCTATTTACCGTTCCTCTACAGGGAAACAGGCCCACGCTCAACAAAATCATGTTTTGCGGACATCTTTATGAAAAAAACAACTAATTTTCTCAAACAAGTCCAAACAGTGGATGGTAACAGCTCAAGACATTGGCACACCGCTGCAGCAAAGTCATCCAAGAATGTTATTTGGCCGTGTTTGCCTTCACCTCAAGACATCCTCTGTAAAAGTCATCCAGACGGGCTCTGAAAGCTTGCCAAGTAAAATTATAGCAATTTCTGCGGCAATTATTGTTAATGTAAATGGATTACCTTTGCACTGGATTAGAGTTTTCTATGATAACAGGTTTTTTATTTGATATTTAGCATATATATTAATTTCATGGCTGTAGAAGGGTTTTAGACACATGCTGTGTTAGTCATGCCTTTTAAGCAGGAATGTGTTCTGTAGCATGTGGGTATGTTTCCTTGGCGGTAACGTTCACAGGACTTCTCCGTTAGTATAAATAGACATAGGTGGAACTTAATTCGGGTCAATTTTGCTTGTCATAAAAATTTGTGCGTGCAGGGAAATAAACCATATTAGTAACCACTGTCCCCGTTTTAACCTTTACCCATAATGAAATAAAATTACAGCCATGCAGAGAGAAATAACAGGAGGAGAACAGGGTGTATTTTTTCGAACATGTTGTAATTGCCCTGTGAGCTGGCCTGAGATCATGTTTGGTGTCGCACGGTGCCAGATCTGTTCAGAGGGGACAACAAGTGACAGAGCCAGAGGTCATTTGAACATCAGACCAGGCCATGAACCCTCACCGCACCTCCCGTGCCAACGCCTTATTTTGGCTTCTCACCTGTCCATGACACTCACCTCACATTTAAAAACACGCATACACCTTTGAGAACATCATCCCGTGAACCCTCTCTCATACTTATGCACCTCCCCCCCCCCCTTTTCCAATGTCCCATAGCAGTTTCCGAAACGTTACACCCGTTTCCCGTAGATCTCTCCTCTGAGGGACTGATATGTCACTTCTATCCTTGATTTCTGGACTAAAAGACCCGGCTGCACCGGCCAACTCTGATGACCTAATCCCAGCGTTGATACAGGGGCCGTTAAAGGCTGTTGCAAGTCGCACGCTATACCTGATCACACATCCGGACATGGCCGAAAAAAGTTAGTCCCAGATGTCCCAGATTTCATGTTACAAAAACCTCTTTACAGCTTGTTCGGCTTATAGAACTGGGTCCAAAATATCCTCAAAGTAGCAGGAGAGCCTTTAAAATGCCTCTCCTGTGTATATTAAAGCACGTTTTTGAAATGCACCCGCCCCTTGTTGATTGCTTTTACTTTTCTGACACGGCGCACCAATGGCGGCGGGCTGCAAAGCAAGCCCTGAGGCATGCCACTGCGCCGTGGCAGTGGGATGCAAGTATTTAGACTGGGGAAGTGTGTTTAAGTGGCAGGTTACAGAGCTGAAGACTCCCATAGGTGTCACTAAAGTCTGTGTGAGGCCCTGAGGGTGTTTGGATTGGAGGGCTGGTCCGAGGTCATGATCCTCTGCGGGGCGGCGATGAGGTTAAGTTGACGGGGGAAAGGTTTGTGGGTACTGAGGAATTCAGAGTGGGCAGACGTAGAGCCCGAATCAATAATTATTTCACACATCTCCTCTGAGTCTGTCAGCCTTTGAGCAACGATGTGCCTGGAAGCCAAATTTCACCACTTTAAGACTTTTGGAAGCTTCTGCTCTCGCCCTCGGCAGTTTGGTTTTTAAAGCTTAACCCTGCATCACTGGAGCGTTGTGTCTAACAGGCCGGTTTGATTGTTCGCGGCTCTCACTAAATGTCTGACAAGTATCACACCAAGATTACTGTCTGTGCTCTTGGCAAGCTCGCGCGCTGTCTCCAGACACAAGCCATGCACACACACGCCCATCTGCCGCCTCCCTCGCTATGAATCCTGCCTCGAGACATTGGTTTACAAATCCCTGCTCTGGTAGTCGGAGAGGGCAGCCTCGTAAAGGAGTGTGTCTGTTTGTATTGAGGGAGACATGATGGAAAAAGCCGTGATTTATCTGCCCCGGAGTTTGAGCAACAGGACACAATGAGGAAACAGATGGATAAGAGCTATTCTGGTTCCAGGTTTGTGATGGAGTATTTGCTTTTCTGCTGGCATGGCAGTAATGTAAATACTTCATTGTTGACTTAAAAAATGTGAGACGCTATATCATGCCATAATAGAGACTGCCAAAGTCCCTGTAGTAAGACGAAGAGGCCTCTTGTGGAGTCAACGACAAGGTGACATCCTGAGTGTAGATGATAATTTATGGTGGCATCGTAGCACTCTACTCTTGGCTGTGTCTGCAGCCATCTTGGTCCTGCTTGGCTGCAGAAGCAAGCCTGCTCTATTCTCCAGCCCTTCCTTTCCCTCATTTGGCCGCAGGAAGTCCAGAGAGCTGCTCTGGGACGCTGCGAGCCCAGGGCCAGACACCATCCATCGCTAATGGGCCCAACCAAGCCAGGTCTGCTCCCAGTTCTGCACCAGGCACACTGTTATGCATTCATAGCAAAAAAAAAGCAGGGTCAGCGAGGGGCTGTTTGAATTGCCATTTGAGCTGATTTGCCAGGATCGCAGGTGAGCTGTGGTCGGGAGCAGAGCGGAGTGTTCCTGCTCCGCTGCAGCGTTTGGGTGCGGTGCTGAATATTTTAATTGTGAATTTGACAGGCGAATGAGTGATATCGTATTTTGCTTTTGCGCAAGGAGCAGAGTTTCCTTTGTAATTAAATCAATCCACCAAATAACTATTCACTGCAGTCTCTCGTTATACATCCGACCATGTCGTCACCCGGAGGAAGTTCCCACAAATGAGTTGTTGCCTCTAAAAAAGTTATTACTTGTTATATATATATATATATATATATATACGTGATTAGATCATGTCTGCCACACTAATGAAGGAGCATTAAAATGTGGATTTTTATAGCGGAAGACGGAGAAGGGAAACAGATTTTGAGGTTGCCTGCTCGAACCTTTTGGTGGGGGGGCTTGTCGTGTTTGGTGGGCTCGGCCTCAGTCTTTTGGAAACTATTTGGTGGAATTAGGGGGACATTGACAGATGGTTTTCTTAGAGAGAGGGATATCCAGCAGAGGTGTGTGTGTGTGTGTGTGTGTGTGTGTGTGTGTGTGTGTGTGTGTGTGTGTGTGTGTGTGTGTGTGTGTGTGTGTGTGTGTGTGTGTGTGTGTGTGTGTGTGTGTGTGTGTGTGTGTGTGTGTGTGTGTGTGTGTGTGTGTGTGTGTGTGTGTGTGTGTGTGTGTGTGTTTGCTCAGAGGAAGAAGCCAGCCAGGAACACATTCTCAGGAACAGGCCTCAGAATAAGCACTCAGGTCTGTGCAGAGCGATGGAAACTCTGAAGACCACAGAAGTACAAACTCTTTATTTTTTATTTCTTACTTCTCTTCATTTCTCTTACTGACAAGGGGCAGATGGTTATATTATGCTGATAAGAATTTCAAAATAGGCCTCCATCCTTTAACAGCACCCCCCCCCCCCCCCCTCCTCATCTCCGAGCGGAGGCCAAGCAGAGGTCAGGTCCACGTTGCTGTGCGGTAGAGCAGATTCACCGAGACACTTTTCAGGCCTGGTGATTGAGAAATGACATCACACATGAAACCACGGCCCAATTTGTGAGGAGCGGGATGTGTCTGCTTTTGTTCTCTTTCCTTGAGTAGAACCAAGTTAACCTCACTGGAAATCCACACGGAATCATGAAAATCCATCTTTGCGGAACATGGCAGCCTAAATTTATACACCCGCTTGTCCCTAGAGTCCATCACGATATGAATTTCTGAAGTGAGATGCCGAAAATAGACTGGAAGGGATGAAAAAAGCCAGGGCTGCCTTGATATTAATGCATGTACTGTATTTGCCATGTTCCCTCTTCTGCTAATTGACTTCCCGCCCCTCCCACCTCGGCCGCCTGTCGCTGGAGGCGAACAGGGAACCGACACTTAAATTACTTACACCACGACACTCAAAGATTTGTGTGTGTGTGTGTTGAAGTGGGGGTTGCTAAGTGAAAGAAAGTGATTTTGAAAAAGAAACCTCCTGTGTTTTCCGATAATTACATGGCAGAGGAATGTGGTTCTAAAATCAACAGCCCTATATAAAATGATGCCTCTGGGGTGGTTAGCGTGAGGCAAACAGGGTTAAGCCAACAAACATGAGGTGCGAGTTTTGTCTAGGTGCGTTGCGGTGTTGGGTTTTTTTGGGGCTGGGAGCAAATGTAACTTCCTTTATCTGGCTGAGAAGAGAGGGTTTGGTCATTTTGCTCTAATTCCCGATGTCAGTATTGCAGCTTTGGTCCTCGGCCAACCCCACGAGGGATCTATGCACTTCTCGTCCTGTGAAGGAACTCGTAAAGGGTTCTGTGGCCAGCGGGGAACATGGCGAAACAAATGTTACAGACAGCAACGTGTCAAATAACAGAGCTCGCGTCAGCTGGGTTAGAAAGCCGGGGGAAAGGCTCTGCGGCCGCCTGCAGCCGAGCGAGTGTGTGCATTTATGCATCTCCTTACATTTGTGCATGTGTGAGAGAGCCACATGTAATCTAGCAGTGTGATGTGGTGTTTCATCCCGGTGCCAAAACAAACTGGTGGAGCTGCAGCGTGCCCACCCTGCTCTCCCAGGCCCCCGTCGACTCTCTCGCACAGATGGTAGCAATCACCTCCCGAGGTGCCCGTCACCGCCGGCGCTCTCTTCCTCTCTATTCTCGTGTAACAAGATTAACTCTCTGCCTGGACCTCTGCTACCTCTTCTTTTATTTCATATATTTTTCCCTGCTGGAATCCGTCGTCTTTTTTTGTCAGTGAATATGTTGTGTTTTAGTAACAGTTTGCCTTTTTATTTTCTCTATGGTCTGTTGCCTGAGAAAATATGTGGTTTTTGGCCGCTGGCGTTGCCGGTGGCAGAGGCATTCAGAGGCTGTTAAGAGAAAATATGTTTATGACAATAGCTTTACTGGGGTTGTGTCTGTGTGTGTCCGACAAAGGCTTTGTTACTCATGACTCCCATTCACAGTGTTAAAAACCGTGTGTTTGTCTCCACAGAGCGTCATGCATATGGAATGAATATTGTCCGTTACAATATGAACAGACGGGTCTGGTGTGAGTCGTGTAAACATATGCATGATGTGGAGCGGATCTTCTCTCATGATTATATCCTCATGGAACAACTCTACTGGAAAAACCCAAATTCTTCTTTTCAATCCAACGTTTTAACGTCACCTACAAATCCATGTTCAGCTATTAATGGTGTCAAGGAAGAAAACCATCATGTACAACTTTAATTATTATCCTGCTCAGTCTTTAACAGGAAAATTAAATAAAATGTATATGAGGGGAGAAAATTAAACCCTCATTACAAAACAATTGCAGGAATCTTACAAAAGAGAGAATCAAATCCCCCTTGACTGATGAGACTGATCAACAGATGTGTTACAAATTAAATCGGTTAAGATAAATCTCAGTTTTCTGCTCCGCTTCTGCAAACAGTTGTACTGTATAATGTCGAGGGAAATAAAGACGCTGATTAACTCCTCTGGGAAATCTCTAATTGGTTTTGGAGACTTTGAATCTTCATAAAGGAACATACAGGAAGAGTCTGTTATTTACTTGCATTGTGGGAATTGTAGGGTCCAAGAATTTTTAGTAGACTATTTTGGATATTTTCCCACTAAAGCTGTTTCATCAATTGTGAATATTTTTTAAACATTCATAATAAGTAGAAAAGGTGTGAGGCCACATTGAGCTGCCAGAACAGCTTAAGCTCCCCCTGGAAGAAGACGTCTACAGGTTATTGAAAGTCGACTGACGGGATGATCATTATCGTTTAAAACAGGGGTGGGGAACCTTTTTTTCCTATCAAGGGCCTTTTCAATTTTATAACATCCTTTGTGGGCCATACTAAATTATTGAACACATATATCATGCTAACTTCTTGAAGGTGATGGCTGGAACTACGGCTCTATGGCGAGACGTCTGATGTCAGATGATTTCTGCTCAGCTCGCTCACCTCAAAACTATAAAGGCTAATTTATGATCAACGATATATATGTATACAGAAACAGACAGAGCCTCCTGGTTATATTCGGACACAGATATGGATGAAAACAGTCAAAATAGCGCAGTACCAACTGAAATCGTAGGGGGCAGTGTAGCTAATTCTTCAGAGGACCATGAAACACAAGGAAGCAACTTCACCGTTGTCATGTTGTATTTGACATCCACACAGGACACTGTTTACAACGCAGTTGCTTTTGCTTCTTACTTTAGAGGTTCATTATCACAACCTCTTCCATTGTTGTTGTCAGAAACTCTCGACTCTGTGTTGCCCTCTATTGGATGTATTGCTTCGCGACCATGTCAACGTTAAAGGATGGAAATATGTGGGCTGTCACAGTTACATTGTTTGAAACACAAGTCATTTTTCGTACATAAAGGCATCATGAGCTATAACACTGAATTTAGTTTTTTGTTTTTGTGAAAGCTGTTTTCTGTGCACAAACTCCTAACCGGTCTTGAGCCAAAAAGGAGCAACCTGAAATATGTATTTGTCTTTTATTACAGAAACTAATAATTGTTCATTAGAACATTTGTAGTATTTCTAAATGAATTTTTTGTGTTCATGAGTTGCCGGGCGTAGCCGGGAGGCCGCAGGTTCCTTGGGTTATTTCTAGGTTACTTGGGTTGAAAGGATCCCATCAGACCATACATCTCAACAGACAATTTAAAACATATGGTTTGTATAATTTTCATTGTCATCCAACTACTTATTTGGATGAAACTCATCTGTTGCAAAATGCCAGGTACCCTGCAGATACAGCCAAAAAACGTTCACTGCCTAGTTCTGGGATACCCATCATCAGTCCAGAACACTTTGGCTTTTTATGCAATCGCATGCAAGCCTGCATCTCAACCTGAGACTACTATAGTAGAACATATTACCCCACTCCCACCACTTCTACTGCCATCTCTGGCCACAGTGGTGTATGTATTCCATCTGTCACTTTCTATTTCTAAACCTGCACAGGCATCACATGTATCCCCCAGAGTAGACCTCTTGGTTGCCAAGAGTCATGGCAAAAGTGAATCTGTTTTTTAGCTCAGTTGCTCCTGATTCTTCATGATAATTTGATTGCACAGCGGCCGTCTGCTTCTTCTCCTGTGCTCAGGACTGCAGACTGTGGAGGGGAAAAAAAGATCAACTGAGACAGACAGACAGAGAGTAAAGGCAAACGGCGGGACACAGATAACAATGTTTAGATGTGGGGAAGTGAAGTGGACCAGAGAGAGTGGGAACAGAGCTCAGGACTCAACTCTCCACTGACACAAGGCCCCCCAAACTGGCAACCCTCCAGCCTAATCTCGTTAAAATCTCTCCCTGCCTGATGCCATCCAGAGAGAGAAGGAGACATGGAGGAAGAGATGGACAGCATGAAAAGGGGATGGAAGGAATCGAGGAGAAAGAAAGACAGTCAACCAGTCGGACTATTTGAGATAGGGTCTCATGAAAGTGAGAGGAGAGAGGAAGAGAGAAGGAGGCTTAGGGGAGGGGTGGGAGAGGAATTAAGGGGACTCTCAGTTCAAAAGGGCCCCCAAGAGCCGGCTCTTAAGCCCACGGCGTGAGGCTAACCGCAGAAACCAGCGGAGGGAGGGGAGCTCTGGGACGTGGTGTCAGAGCTAAAAGTGAAAGATACATCTGTGTGGACGCGAAGGAAAGAGCAAGTGGGGCTAGAGTGGCTTGGTTTCAAAAGAGGTAGAAGCGTAGCACGGCCCATGTACTTCACACAGCGGGGCTACTGGAGTTTTAGGTTCCTGTTAGTTTTCAGCTTGGAGTTCTTAAATCTTTGTCTCAGCTTGTTGTCCACAGCTCATTACAGTGCACAGGCCCAGCGGCCTTTACATCTGTTTATGTCTCAGCTCTGTTGAACTTTTTCTTGGATCTTTCGTTACTTGATCTTTGTCGTTTTTGCGAGCAGTTACTGCCTCTTGAAGCGGCCGTCTCTGGCGTGTGTATGGGTGTGTGCATGAATGTGTGTGAGTATGTGTGTTTTTGTCGATGCTCTACACTGCCTTGGCTCTAATGAGGAGCTAATTAACCGGGTGTTCCCCCGGTGCCCTGAGCAGGTGGCTGGAGCAGCCAGGCGGAACTCAGCCCAAACACACACACACAGACACACACCATAGACACACACACACACATGCTGGCAGGGGCCCATATAGTTGAGCCTGTTGGGTCGGGCAGAGAGGGCACCCAAGGAGGGGCTACAGCAGGTCTGGACTGTGGCCTGGGCCAAGGGGGGCAAGGTACTGGTGGGAGAGCAGCCTACCAGTTCTCAAGGACCAATTTTAGCCATGGGATTTGGGTTTTGCACAGGCGTCCAAAATCAATTGGCTGTGCTTACTGGCTTGGCTTGGGTCGAGCTGAAGGAAAAATGAGGTTAGATTTATCCCTGACATATGGAGGGGAGCAGAGAGGCTGTGCACGCCACAGACACCCTCGCATTTTATTTGTTGAGCGCAGTCTTTACGGGCCAATTTGTCGAAGCACGCTTGACAGAACAGTCTGTGGACTTGTTCAGGGTGCATGGACCTGTTGAGGTACCTGTTATGAAAGGTGTGGTGTTCTTCTGTCAGTGTACTTCAGCAGAAATATTCTATACTTTCTTGTATTCAGAGATGTAAGTAGCACGCTAGATCACTTGGTCTGTAGATGGAGATATTTACTGGAGAAGTTTTATACCAAAAATTGAATTTGGCACTTTTATTCTCGATGACAAAGTGGTGAAACAATCCTCTCGTCTAATATTTTCCTCGGGGTTTCATCCTCCTATCCCTCCATCCTCTCTCAGCATCCCTCTGTTTGCCAAGCCCGTAGCTCATGTTTGTTGTTTGATTTCCACGACAACGCGAGGGAACCAGCTTTACGCATCCCTGAGTTGGACACTGACCCGTACCCTCAATGATCACAGTGTCTTAGCCGACTTCCACCCACAGAACTCCTTCCCACGCCAGAAAAAAAAATCTCTATTTTCTCCAGCAACAGATAAAGAATCAGCGAGTGTGTGTCTTTTTTGCGGAGGCTTTGATGTGTTAATGAATTGAAAAATGGCCTTCAACGGCGTTTATTTATCCCCGCTGAGCCTAATTTGGATGGGGGGGTGCAGAAGTTGTGGGCGGTGGTGGGGGTGGCAGGTTTCGGGGGGTGCACAGGCACTTCAAAACAAACCCATAAACATTCCAGGATCCTTGGGCAGCTGCAGCGCCGAGCTGGAGTTAACTGCACGCAGCATGTACACCAGCGAAAACACACAGGAAACACACACAAACACATAGTTGAGGTCATCAGAAAATTAGTTTTTGTCCTTTATTAGACTTAGATCACATGTTTATCTTAATAGTCTCCTGCTCTTGTGTCTTTGGCAGACATTTCCATTCACGTTATTCCTTTCCTGCCGGGAACCGATTCTCCCATTTGTCTTGAAAAGTCCGTCTGCTGTTCAAGTCCTTCCCAGTCGTCCCAGATACATATGTTAAACCATTTAAAGGTTCAATTCAGCAGCTCTCGCCACTTTCGCCACACTTGAACATATCCCCTCTTACCTTGGGCTTTGTTGGCCGATCCTGTTGCCTCGAAGTAAATCGAGAGGATGCCGTAGGAAGGGCCACTGGTTCTTTAACTGGGGGAGAAAATGTGATCCACCGCTTTCATGTTCCGCTACAAGGTGTTAATGGACACAAGTGCTCACAGCTGTGTGGGTTTGAGACGCTTGATCATAATCAAGCCACCCAACACCCGCCGGCAGCTCCAGCCACTCACCGGAGCGGGTGTGTTTTTTGTCACATTCCCCTCAGAAGAAGTCGGATAGGCTGTTTAGTCGTCAACACGTAGCAACACACTAGATACAGACACAGAAACAAACACATCCATTCGCACAGAGAATCCACGAATAATTGTTCCTAGCTTTTTGGGGTTATAATGGGTATAAAACACTATAACACTGTATCACTATGACTTACGTATGGAAAGAGATACATCACGATGTAACCATTACTGTCCCCATACTGTTATGCCTTGTTTCATTAGCATTGTTGTTAAGCAAAACATCCACTAGAGGGGAGCGCAGCGTCGAGAGTTTTTGACAACAATGGCGATGGGGAAGGAGGTTGTGATAACGTAGCTAAGAAGGAGACAAAAGCGGCTGTTTGTTGATCAGACAAAGTAACGTATAGATCCCTCACTGCTGCACATTTGCGATGGTTCTGCTCTCCCGTTTTGTCTATTTGTCCCAATCCGTAAAGCTTCAGGAAGTCAAGCACGAATACAGACGAAATTATTGCAGGGTACCGAAAGAAGACTCAGTTTGTTTTGTCTGATGTTGAGCATAAATGAGTCTTAAGATAGTGAGTTATTTTAACTCAGTCTAATTGCAGGTTTCCCTCACCGTCATCTAGACACGCTCTAGGTTCATATATAGGTCAAAGGTCAAACCTCATCTAGGGCTCACAGATCCATGGGAGCAAACCAAAAGATCCAGCTTTGTTTCTATATAAATATACATAAAACAGTATTTCATTAACTACAGAATTCCATGCGAATTGGGCTGTATAATAACCAGATGGAATTGGGAAACAGTCTGGGAATGTGCTCCCCTCTTTTTTTTCCAGGGTCGGCAACCAGGGAATAGCAGGCCTCTTTCTCACCCTGGTGCCAGGCTTCCCTTTCAGGGTGGATGGAGATCTCATATCATTCACTGCCCACATATAGTACACATGACTGGACACTGGTAGCCCAAGGATTCTCCTCCTGGGAAAGAACCATCACACTCCCATTTGTGCAAAAAAGCTAATTTAATTTTATAATGATCATTGAGCTCCACTTAACTGCAGCACTGACCTTGACCTCAACAGAGATGTGAGAACACTCGATCCTCATGGTGTCGGCTGATGAGATATTTTTGCATGGTTTTCAAATATTACATATTTGTTATGCAGCTAATGCGAGCCCAGCAAATCTTTCATAAAAGACACAACCTTGAAAGCTAAAATACTAAAAAGCCTCTCGAGTAAAATATGTGAATGTGCTGACTAACTACTGTTCCTCTCATTTTGGATCAGTACAATTAACAGTAGCTAATACTGCATGAATATGTAAAATAAATATGGTACATCTTCTCTCAGTCTTTTTGCCACCAGTGGAGTCGTCCCCTGTTGGTCATTTGAGAGAATAAAGGTTTCAAGCACTTTCGCATTTGCTTCACTTTCCGGTCTTGGAGTCTATGTCCATTATAATTTACAATCTGGGGAGCTAGACTGTTTTTTAGGCAGGAGCAGTATCATCCTGGGGTCTCAACTGGTTCTCTCTTGACATTCGGGTTATTCATTTACAATCTGCTTTTGTTAGTTTTCTCTCAGGCTCATATGGGTTCATATTGGGAAGCAAAGGTGTGTGTCTCACTCACTGACTGTAAAAGGCTCATCAGAGTTTACAGATACGATTGGCTGAGTGGAATCATGTGATATGATTTACAATGCATGCAACAGTTATCTGAATTTCCCTGGTTCCTTAACCAGTGCTGCAAAGGCTAGAAAAGCTTAATGGTTAAAACATATAAATTTTGTCATAATTTGACAATTCTCACAATCGGCTTTAGGTGCAGGTACAGGACAGCGTCTGGACTGGACTGATGAATGCCTATAAATGACTGCTGCTCTACAGAATCGTGACCCTTGCTCAAAAGAGAGAAAACAGTTAAAACAGCTTGACACAATTCACTCTGTGACTAAGCACATGGACGAGACATTAAAATCAATCAATATTGTCTCTGTCTCAATCAATATTGTCAGATTGGGATTTTTTCATTCTAATACAATGTAACTGCCTCAATGCTCTGTGTTGCCCACAGAGCCGCACATATAGAAACACACATAAAAGCAGCCCCCACCCCCTCAGTCCCTCCAGCAATCTGTCTTTACTTATTCCCATTGTTGTGTCTCACTCTATTCCAAACATCCATTGTTAGTGAAATCCATTTTCTCAAACACATTCCCATCGGATTAAAGTTAATTTATATCACCCTCTGTTGTTATCCCCTAATAATCTTCTTTTGCCATAGTTGTTGACATTTTTGGTCAAACAGCTCAGGCAGTTGTTTACTCCTCTCTAATTCACCTGGGGGTAACTTTGAACTGGAACTGAGCTCCACAGCAAGCGTCATTGAAGCATCGGCCAAGTCTTCAGGTCCCAGGTCTGACTCTGATTTAACCAGAAGAGACTCTGGATCAAACTCTATTAAACAAACAAGCCGGGCAGGTTTCTCATTATACTCCTCCAATGTAAATCCCACATGTAGAGAGTGAACAGAGTTTATCAATAATGTCAAAGCTGGTGAATGTGGTCATATGTGCAGGAGTCCCTGAAAAGACTGGTGAGACTTCAAGGAACCAGTTGGATTTCCAGTGGAACTCGCAGAGACTGTGAAGAGATATAACCTCACTTCACTTGTCCCATATATTCTGGCTCGCCTCATTTAGAAGACAGCTAGCTCGATGCCCACTCCTCTATCTGAATCCGTCCCGTTTTTTAATAGATCTTCAGAGCCTTTACTCATCAGTGATTCATGAAATTAATGTCTCTCTTTCCAGTGATTAATAACTAATGGGCTGAGAGGAGCTGAATTCATTAATTATGAAATGGAGAAAATGAGCCCTGCAAATATCACTTTTGATTGATGAGTTCTGGAAGAGCAGCCAAGCACACAGCCCGCACTGTAGATTATAAACTAATCCTACTTTACTGGAAAATCTCTCTCAGCTCTTTATGTGGTAGTACGCATATGCTTTACTGTAATTCACACTCCACGTGAATATTGCCGCCCGGCTAACTTGCGTTTGTACTCTGTTAGATAAACACTGTGCACATACTGTAAACTTTTACATTTCTCCCACTCACCTTCGCTGATGCAATCCCACAATTGTCAATGTTAACTTTCCTCTCCCCTCCGCAGCGTGTAACTGTAACCTTCACGCCCGTCGCTGTCGATTCAACATGGAGCTGTACAAGCTGTCGGGGAGGAAGAGCGGAGGAGTGTGTATGAACTGCCGCCACAACACCGCGGGACGCCACTGCCACTACTGCAAGGAGGGCTTCTACAGAGACATGGCCAGAACCATCACTCACCGACGAGCGTGCAAAGGTGAGTCCGACAAGATGTCACACACTTGAGCGCAGTATTATGCAGGACGCACATAAATGCATCGAAGGCTTCATTCCACAGGCTGCTCACTCATTCCTAATGGGCTGACGTCATGGATTGCCGAACTGCATTGTGGTTCCATTGCATTGCGTTGTTCTTGTCTTCAAGTTTTCACGCAGCAATGCAGGCACCAGCCAATCAGATTGTGGTAAAACAAATGCTCAAGCGCAGATGTAAGCCAATCAGAGCACATTAATGCGAAAGAGGAGGCTGCTGGTGAATCTGGTCAGCGTTCATTTAACTGTGGATTTTAGTTCCTGTGTACTTGCATCGCACTGATAGCCAGCAGAGCATGTTTGAGCGAAATTGCTATGTTGTGTGTCCAAATCATAAAACATTGATTGCTTTTATAACTACGGTTTGGCTAGCACCAGTAAGTGTCAGGAACATCCATCGTCAAATGCTAACACAATGCACACGTGAATTCAGCATTAATGCTTTGAGTTTTGTCAATACTTAACTTTTTGAAGGGTATTGTAACGATTTTTATCTTAACGCTGAGTAATTTTGTAAAATACCTCTTTGAAATCCCATGCAGTTAAGCAGTAGACGGGCTGGTCGATAGGAGTAGCTGCTAGCTCCATGACTTCAAATTTTCCAAAGGCAACAATAGACTGCATTTAAAGATGGCCGACATTTCTGCTCCTCAAAAGTAAAGCCAAAGTGTTTCGATTGCCCCCTGGTGGCTGGCTGCAGTATAGGTCATGGACCAAAATAAAATAAAAACTTAGTAGGTCTTAACATCAAATACCGTTCTCTCAAGGAGGATTTCTGTGATATAGTTGGTTGGTTTTAATGAGTTATTTGATGCAATAAAAACGGATTTTAACGTTACGACCTACAGCTGAGACTGACTCAGAGGAAGCAGAGCTGCGTCATCCATCTTTATAAACAGTCCACGGCTATTAACGACTTTACAAACACTAATAACTATCCAGTTCATCTTCTGCTGTCAGAAACATAGAGCAGAAGTATTTTTCCCGGAAAGTATTACCAATTTCTTTGTGTTTACAATAACTAATTTAAAAGGTGCTCATGGACGAGAATCACTTTTGCGTTGTATCAATCAGTAATAGAGTAGCAAAATGAATATTTATTTACGTGAGACTGTCAGAGATTATTACTTTAAGCGCAGTTTGACTTTTCATTTGGCAACAGGCTGTGCTAAATGTTTACAACACGTCCAAACAACAGCAGAGTGAGATGTCCTAACCTGACTAATACCCGTGTAATCATGTCATTTCGCAGAAAGTGCAAAAGGAGTTACCGGTTGTGATTGGAAACATACATGGTCGCGGTAACTTTCAATAAAAATATCAGCATGTCTCACTTGCCATACCATAGCACAGAGAAACAAATTGATACCGAGCCTGAAGCGTTCCTGGCTGCTCCCCCAAATGTTTCCCCATACACCACACACCACATAATATTATCACTTAACCGAGGCATTCCTCATGGAAAATGTATTTTACCCCTTTTATTATTTCACATTTGCAGTGAATATTTTTCAGCCTGATATTATGCTGGAAGCCTTTCGCTCCTCTCCCTGGACTCAATAATAACACGAGTTTCCTGTACTTGTTGCTCAGGAAAATATTCAAATCAATAGCAGAGAGGGAGTGTTCTCCATCCTGTTGATCCCGATGAAGGTAAAAAAAAAAAAATCACTTCCAGAAGTTTGAAAAAAAACCCAGCATGGGTTGGAGCTGCCAAACCCTTACAGCCGTGAAGATCTTTTGCCCGAAATTTCATGGCGAGAATCTCCCCCTGGCTTCCTCTCAGTTTTCCCTCTGCAGCCGACCCAAGCTGTAACCCAACACCGGGAGGTTTTCAAATGGCATGATATCAAGCCGCAGTTGCCCATGTTAGTTGCACTGAGATGTCGAGCCATTCATCACATAATGGCAAGAGCCTCACTATGACTTGGTCACATACCTCAAAACTGAAGTCATCTGACCTGTTACTGCACCGAAACACTGAGTGAAAGAGATCCGCCTTAATCCTGACACGAGATCGGTCCCTGAGACGTGTGCAAATTGTTCCCTCATCTTCCATTTCCTGCAATACCTGGAGGTGCGGTGCTTTCACACAAATGCACCCCCCCTGTGACACAACAACGTGTCCTTATCAAAGCCCAGGGATCAGGTGGTAAACAGTTTATCACCCTGCTGCACAAAGGGCCCAGATGTGACGGAAATGAAAGCTGAAAAAGCCTCTGCAGAGCGGCTGACTCGATGATTGATCAGAGCAATTCCGCCGCCTTATAGGAGCCGTCATTTTCCTTTGCCTCAGCCCTCACGCCCTCTGTTCATCTCCATGTCCCATGATTGCTTTATAACCACTCTCTCATCTTCCGCCTCGACTCCTGCCTTCTTTCGACGTGACAACACCACTTTTTTCTCTTCCCCCTGACTTTCTTCTCAAGGCCTGATTTTCGCTCCCCTCCAGGTTTTATCTCCATGTGTCAGGGTCAAGATAAAGGTCAGAGGTGGGCTACGGCTAAAGGGGGTGAGTCTCACCTCTGAAATGGAGTTACGACAATAAAACACAGGTGTTTTCCGAGGCCGAGACAGGAGTGCGGAGGGCTGGGGGGGGGGGGGGGGTAGTGCAGCTCCGAGAGGATGAATGGGCCATGTCTGTTTCTAATCAAACCTGCTTTAGCTGAGTGTCAGTGCACAATCTGAGGAGAACGCAAAAAGGCAGAAACCACCTCACTCCTGCCTATCACCTCCACCACTTCACAACCTCCTGAGTGCATCTAACACACTCTCCATCTTCCTGGGTCAGTACCAATGTCCCAATTCTAAGTGAATCGGCAGGGCTCCAGGTCTGCAGCTCAAATCTCCATCGTTGTTTCAAAAAGAGTTTGAAGCCAAATAAATGTTTCTTGAAACACAGTTCAGATCAAACGGACTGGTGGCTTCTACAGCAGCATATAACATTGTTTTAACACTTCACAGCTTAAATCTATCGTGCAGGGTTACAATATTGTGGCTGATAATCAAAATATACATTCAGAACATATTACAACGCTGCTGGATTTAATATAAGCATGAAGATGCGATCCAAATTACACATTGTTTGAATTTAATCTGAGAAGTGGAGCAGCCGTATTGACAGTTTGAGATTAACAGTCCTTCAACAAAGTGTTATTACCTTAAATAACAAAATAATGCCTACATCTAATACAAAAAACATCTCTTCAACCAATAAAACCTTAACTATTGTATTTATTTTCTCAATAAACTAGACATTAATCACTGTAAAATTATGTGTTTTCTCCAAAAGCAGACTGCAAATAACACAATCCTCAGCAAATGTGGAAACTGCCAAATAACTGCAGACAAAGAGCAGTCCCTGCAAGTACTTAAGCCCGCGTGCACACACAGACTCGCACAAAGCAACACACACACATCAGTTAAACTGCGCAAACGCCTGTCAGAGGACTACAAATCCCAACACGGTGCCTGTCAGGTCTGCAGTCGCACAGGCTTGAAAAGTCATCAACATCTGAGGACGTTTTTACTGCTTCTTAACTGGCCCGAGCCCCTGCACATAAAACTTCAGGACCCCCCCCTCCCCACCCACCCAACCCAACACCCCCCTCCACCGTCCTACCCCTCACATGTAGCCCCTTCAGATCTGGTGTTTGCTGCTTGTTTACTCAAAGACGTGGACATTCGCCGCAAATCTAAAATTGTGAAGTGGACGTGAGACTCCCGTCTTCGTTTGACTCTGCCCCTGGATCGCGTGGGTCGTCCGTGCTGCTCCGAGATCAGACGGGAAACAATGGCTTATCGTTCCTCCTGCTGTGCCACGTCTTGACAGGCATGACAGACCGACACCAGACTCGTATCAGACGGATCAAATAACCGGGGGTTTATCCCACATGTGTGCTTTAACACTGAACACATCACGGCACGGGCAAGAGTAAACCTCAAATCAAACACGTCTGAGATTATTTAATTTTGACAAATCTAGCTTGTTTACTCTGCAGACCCGACTAATCAGCTGGGTTTCATTAGGAAGTCTTAAGACGTAAACTCCAGGAATGCCACAGATTCCCAAAACGCGGCAGCAGGGAACGAAAGCCAGGTTCCATCTGGAGGCTGATGAATGAGGGTGAGGGGTGGTGGAGGTGAGGGTATGTGCATAACGTGGCTGGCACCGAGTGGCAGGCAGATGGTGCGGAGACCCTTTCTTGACTTGACCTCTGGCATCCATCTCAATCCCGCGTCTCACCCCTGCCAGATGCAGATGTGTCCTCCCCTCGAGGTCGGTCAGGAACCGCTCACCCAGTGTCAGCGGAGCTTGAGTTTCCTGGTTCCGGGGCCTGCGTGACTGAAACGGTTGGGATTTTGCACGCTAAGGCATCAGATTTACGTCTCCTTGCACGGCTTCAAACAGAGCGCGGCCACTTTGACACCTGTGGACCGGTTGGCCTTGCCCGGAAAAGGGCGAACATGTTTCTGAAGATCTGAGCTGCGGCTAATCCCCCCCCTCAACCCCTCCACCCTGCTGCCAGATGCACACGATCACTCCTGGGTCAGTTTTGGGGCGTTTCAAACCCTCCCGTCGCCCAGTCAACAGGTGGTAAGGTCCTCTGGCTTTCCTCTGTTTTTAGCGGCTAAAGAAAATGTCCCGACACAAGTAAACACATTCACAGTTCCTTCAAGTGGTGGGAAGAAACTGTGGCATGTTGGCAGCTGCCTCTCTCTCCCTGGCAAGCTCTTCAGCAAACTGTTGGGTTACAGGGTTTTCCCCCGACCAAGTGTCAATTTTGCCTTTCTTGTCTTTTCATGATGAGCTCGGACGATTAGAGCGATCGCGTTACAGTCTCATCGCTCTACATTTGCTGACGTTTTCCAAAGAATAAGATTTAAATTAAGGAGCGGCACAAAGTTCAACTTTAATTTCACTGTTTGTTCTATTTCTGTAGCGACTGCACCAGAAGAAGAGTTTTTTACTGTGTGTCACGGAGGCATTTGTCTTCCTGTCAAATGTTAATAATAATAGCAATAATATAATTTATAGAGCGCGTATTAAACACAAAGTACAAACTGCTGCACAACGAGAAATTAAAGGGGTTAAATGCCTCATATATCAATGATAATGGAGATAATGATAATAGAGATAGAGGCAATAATAACGTGGTACCACCAAGTAAATACAGGAATATTTAATATCTTAACTATGTGTTTATATAATAGCGTCAGTTTGTTTGAATTCACTAGCTTTTTGCTGCTGAGCTCACCATAGGCTCTGTTTGGAATACTCTCTCGTCTTCTCGTCTTTGACGCTCTCAGACATGCTCTCTCGCTCCGATTCTCTCGTGCATCTTGTAAAACTTTTCAGGATTCAGACCAGCGCTCCAGCCCTCTCTCATTTAACAGCTCTTAAAACCCCAAAAAGCCTCACAACGCTTAAGGTGGCTTGAATAAATCGCCGAGAAACCAGCAAACCTCGTAAAAGTCTCGGCAAAGCGAGGCGACCGGAGCGTTGTTTGTTGCTGTTGGCCTTTGCCGGGCATCGACTGAACTTTTGGGGAAGTGATGAAACGGCACAGAGCGTGTGTCCCCAGGTGCTGCTCTCAGCTTCAGGAGAGCGGAAACAAGCAAAGAGCAGTCTGCCTTTATGGGTCCCCTGACAGTGATGCACTACATGCATCACCCCATTCACCTGAGCATCTCTCCGTTGTTTTACCTGTCCCCTGCTCTCTTCTACTTTCACACATGAATTCTCTCTCTTTTTCACACAAACAGGTATACATGCTGTGCTTTCAGTGTTTCTCCTTGCAAAGAACAGGGGAATAAAGAGCACAGATGTAAATGCATGGGAGCTTGCGTGTCCTTTAGCCATTCAGATCTGAAACATTTGACCAGATTCTACTTAATATCCTCAAATAATTAATGGATTATGAATTTATTTTCTCCCCCCGCCCCAGCCTGTGACTGCCACCCTGTGGGCGCAGCAGGCAAGACGTGCAACCAGACCACTGGACAGTGCCCCTGCAAGGACGGCGTCACCGGCATCACCTGCAACCGCTGCGCCAAGGGCTACCAGCAGAGTCGCTCACCTGTGGCCCCCTGCATCAGTGAGTGACTCAAACACACACACGCACACACACACACACACACACACACACAGTACAACTAAGTACCCTACTTGCTTTTAAATATACTTAAAGTTTTATAAGAAAAAGTGCACTTAAATGCACTTTTTATATTTCTCTACCAGTGATGCCGCTGCAGCAGGCGCACAGGGTTCTCATTGAACGAGGCAGCATTATATTACCTGTACGTTAAGATTACTTTTAGAAATATTTAAAAAACTATATAAACTATGTGAACATGTAACTAAATACATTCTAACAATGTAGTGGAGTAGAAAGTGCAGATATTTGCCGATGTAGTGGAGTACAAGTGAAAAGTACAAGAGTAAATATAGCTACATAATAAAATGAACTTAAGAAAAGTACCAGTAACCAAGTAAATGTACTTTGTGACATCTCACCACAGCACAGCACAGAGTTCCAGCAGAGTAGTGGACGGCTCTAACAGCAGCTCATACCCAAACTATGGAAATTGAGACACATAATTGAAAGCACACGTCCCTGTAGCCTGCAGTCGTCCTGGCCTCCTGACAGGCACACCCAACCCGATCTCCGCTCTGCATACACAGGACATGTGTTCTGTGGGTTTGCACGGCCACTGAAACTGAAACGATAATGTCACTGAGAACTCCCCAAAACATGCAGGAGCAGAGGGACGAGATCAGACTATGACAGAGAAGAGAGTGAGGGGGTGAAGGGGAATCTTTCTCAGAGTTCTTGTTGGTCATTGCTCCACTCGCTGTCAACAGTGTGTCGTGCGATGTGTGTGTGTGTGTGTGTGAGTGCTTGCTTGTACTGTAGTAGCTGTAGTTTGCATGCAGGCCACACAGCTTTTTAATTTCCTGTGACAAGCATGTGTGTGTGTGTGTGTGAGCGTGTGTGTGTGTGCGTGTGAGCGTGCATGTCGGTTGCGAAACTACCCAGTGCCCCCGCCACATGCATGCATAATAGAGGGTAACTTTCCACCACACTGTGTGCCAGGCGGTACGGGCACACGTTGCGCTCACAAGACAAACCTCAACCCAAGCCACCACCACCGTGCCGCCCAGCGCCGTCCCAAGCTCTGTCACACCGTGCCACATGGTGTCATGTCCTTTCTCTCACATGCGGCCCCGGAGCAGATGGCAGGGAGAGGTGAGCAGGGAGAAAACAATGGTCACAGACAGCAGACCCTCTAGTGAGAACAAGAAGAATTGCTGTATGCGCTTTTTACGTTACATTAACGCGCATTTGCATCCTTTGCAAAGGGAGTTAATGAAAACTGTGTGTGTGTCAATATGGCCTCTTTGTGAGCGTCTCACCACCTATTGAGGCTCCTGGACCCCAAGACAGAAGACACGATCATTAAGCAGCCAATTAGTATGATGGCAGCAGCCCTCATCTGAATGATCCTTTCATCATCTGTCTGTCTTCACAAGATGTGGCCATGAGGGCACGGCGACTCAAAGTGGCTTCTAGCAGCTGCGCTTCCCTTCAGAAGGCTTCATGCCCTGGTTTGTTTTTGTTGGCAGGGTGTCCATAATTTCAGGGAGACAACTGCTGGGTTTGTTTTGTTTTTTTGCCTCACCACCCCTCCCACCTCAAACCCTCAATCTCCAAATCCAATCAAAGGCAGATCCTCCGGGTGGATCCTTAAGCCGGCGCTCCACTAACTCTGTTTAGGGTGAAGGCAGAGGGCCTGTTGTCAGCATTAGCATTTGTATTGGAAAGTTGCATACGATTAGAAGAGTGTGGTCCGGGAGGAATTCCACGAGGCACTTTTTAGTGTAGCCAGCGGGCAAAGCGAGGGAGGGCTGCATCTGTCTCAAGTTGATCCAAGCAAAATTGCCCCCTTTGCCATCTGTCTGTCTGTCTATACATGCTTGCATGGCGATTACACATCAGTGTTAACCCAGCCCCTGTTGGCGGAGGACACGGCTAATCCAGTGCAGCCACCTTTCCTTTTCAAATCTGTGTCAATCAAAGAACCGTGTGGCGCTTCTACTGAGTCTGACTCGAAACTTGAATTTGGTTCTCTGGCGTCCATTATTCTTTCCACTTATACCGTCTCCTGATCTTTCCATGCCCCAGAATGACAGTGAAACCGCCACATTAGTCAGTGGAATGTGTGATTTATTTGAGCCTGTCTTCCCTCTCACCACCAATAAGTATCCCTGTCACTCTGTCAATGTTTATCTAGCATGTCTGTCTGCAACGGCCCATGTGTTTTCATGTGCGTTGTCGATGTATGTCACAATCCAAACCTAACCTAACCCTAACCCTAACCCTACTGTAAGACAACCCCTGGTATTTTTCTCATATCGGGCGAAGACACTTCTGCTTCTCCTCAATACTTAGCTTATCCTTTGTATTTTGTTTTCAGGCAAATTCATATTTACACAAAACCATCTTGTACCCCCGTCGTTGGAGTTGCTTTTAATGAATTCCAATGCACTTCATTTCCTTCACCACACATGCACTTTTGGCCGACACTGAGCCACGTCACTCAGGCAGCACTTGAAAGGTATGGATTTACATTTAACCAATGAAATAACTTTGAATTTCTCCTGTGTGTGTTTCAGAAATCCCAGTGGCCAACCCCACAGCTGTGGTGAGCAGCACAGAGGAACCAGCAGGTTAGTCCCCGACTCTCTGAACCTCACCCATACGCACCGCCGCTTTATGAGAGGAACAAAAACATAATTTTTAATATTTCTGGACTGGACTTTTAAGGTGTGGGATAAATATTAATGGAGGGCGGGTCCCGCTTCTTTTGAAGTTGCGCGAGAGAGACAGAGTGCACTGGGGCCCAGCAGAATTTTTCCATTGTCTTAAAAACCTGTGTCCTTGGCAGTTTCCCCGACCGCTCGCCTCAAGTTAGTGGAGCCTCGCTGTGCTCAAAATATGGCTGCGACTTAAAGCCAAGGCCAGCGATAGGCAGCAGAGGTGATTAGTTACAGTTGAGACGGGGCATACGGAGGAAAGGAGAGTTTTGAGGCGTGAAAAGAGCGTTTGGCAAATGACTGCGGGGACATTTGCTCAGTCTCTCCCTCCAACTCTCCAATTTAGGCTCCGGTCAATTACCCTACCCTTATTTTTCATTCTGCGGCTATTCGGTTTCAGAAGTGGTGTTGATTTGGAAATGTTGATTCATTAGTAAGTTAATAACCATATATCATCACTCAGGCTCCAGATTGTACCCCCCACTTTGCTTCTCATACTCCACTGCACTATAGTTTCTTAGTTTTTATATAATTTCTCTTCTATAAATACACATTCTGTCTGAAAAGTCAGTATAAAAGCCTTTTGACTAATGGACGTCTTACTATTCAAAGGTGAAATACTGTGCAGTTAAAAGGGTCTGACTGAAAGGGTTCAAATATTTGTAATAGATGATAGTTACTTGGTTGCATACTCAAAGAACCACACAAAAACTGCAGAAAAGATGAAATATAATGGTATTAAATGAAACAAGTTGATTAACATTATTCGCATTTTGGCAAGAGTTAGACGAGAAGATAGATACATACATGTTACTACATGTTAAATGTTGCTATGCTAAGCTAACCGGTTGACATAGTATGAAGACTGGAACCCATCTTTATATGCAGTCTATGGTGATCGCTCATAAGTGGAGGCTGCTGTTCAAACGGTTCATGAATGACAATATAGTAAAGCACAGTTGTAATAAAATGAAATGGTTTTAATGAAAAAGGTCTAATTGATGACATTAAACACTAAAATGTCTTTATATCAGTTACATTTCATTATAGAATGTCATTTAAAGTGTTCCCTTAACAAATAACTTTCCACAATATCTAAAGATCCCTTTAAATATAAGTAGAAACTGATGGAAATTTGTTCATATCTGCAGATTCCTTCCTCATTTGTGACTTCTTATTCTTGTTCTGTTCTCCTCTCATTACTTGGGCCTGAGGATCTTTTTGGGGAAAAGAAATTGCACAGTCCGGACCATTCTTGTGTTTAATACTTCCCTGGGAAAATCCTACAGGGTCTTGGAACACAAGAGACGCTGATCGCCAATTCCCCTCAGGCTTTACTAAACAGACCAGAGCATTTCCCCCATCTTTCTCCTTCCTAAACTACCAAAGAACGAGCGTCACCATCACAGACCTAGGGCCCTAAAATGTTTTTTTGTGGAAGGGGCGGTGGATGTAATTTGTCCTTGTCATGGCACAGTGAAAGGGGCTCAAGGGAACTAGGGCGTCTCGAGCCCTGAAGCCAATTGTGCGTGGTTTTAGTGGGCCGGTCTTCTGGGTCAGTGGGCGATTCACAGAGCTTTTCCAGGTGAACAGCCAGCAGTAAGTGACTCTTCATGGGAAAACACAGAGGGTCCCCCAGTCAGCGTTTCACCACTGGTGTATACCTCCAGGCCTGCCACTGTATACCACATACATAGGAACACACACACACACACACATACGCACACTATGGCAGTGATCTAATGAAAGCCATACACATCCCATAGAAATGCATGCCTGTCACAGTTGCATGCACCCTTACATGATAATGATCTGCACATGAAACCACAAGCTCACTGTAATGAAAAAGACCTTTAGCAACACAATCATCACATCATGCATTCAAAGTGAATAATGTACAACACACACACACACACACACACACACACATACAGGCACACACACACACACAGGCACATATCCATCCATACCCACAACTTTTCACCTGTCCACATCTGCATCTTCGCTCATTGTTTTTGTTGACATCACCTCCAGGTTATTAGAAGCTGCTGTCTGTTCTCTCAATCTCCTCTTTCTTTTCTGTTCTGTTCTTTTCTGTTCTTTCCTTTCCTTGTCTCTCCTCTCTCAGACCAGCAAAATCTCAAGTGCTCTGATACACATCCAAGCCTTCTGGACATTTTTACTGGGCTCCTCGGGCCTCTGTTTCGTGCTCCTGCGCTCCCTCCACTGCTTTATCCGTCCTTTGCCACCAAAAAAATGGTTCATGCATCCCCAAAATCATAATTTCTCTCCCTTACGACCTCTTTTTTTTCTAATTGGGACAATTCATGTCCAGCAATTTTATTTGGTTTGCTTTGGAGAGCAATGTGACTGAATGGTTTTCCTTTTGAAGGCAATGAGAGGCCTGACCGCAGATACGAGTCCAGTGAGCAGCATGTGGCTTTTCAGTTTCACGCCCTGACATTCCAAGTGAGCAGCGCGGTCAGCTTCTCATGTCCCCTGACAAAAATATGATGGAAAACGACCATTTCATATTTTTTTTTTCTTTGACTTTGTGTTCTCCTCATAGTTTTGTAATTGAAATAAGTGGATCCAAAATTCTAAGGTTCATAAAACCCAGTGGCATCCAGTCAAGTACAGTAGAGCCGTACAAATGATCAACAGCGTCTCTCTGTCACGGCTCCAGAAGCTGTAACCATGAGCATGATTTCTAAAAACACACTGCCATGCTTTTAAATCTTTTATCAGGGATTTTCGTCAGAGATTTTGAACATGAGCACTTTCATCTGTCTTTGAAAGTTCATTGAATTTAGCGTGTCTTCTTTGTTCCCCTGTTCCCTCTGCTCTCAGCTCATGGAAAACAGTTTTCTGATCCCAGAGAATCAAAGCTTTCTAAATGTTGAGATGACAAAATAAATATTTCGCCATCATGAGAAAAGCAAAGCAGGAGAAATAATTACATGCATGTGCTTTCAAGGCTCTGGACTTCAAAGGGTTTTACTATCTGAATGAACTTATCTTCTACTTTCATGGTTTATTGATGGTGCATTTTTGAAGTCGTCATAATGAAATTCAGTTATTGTTGTTTTCGTCAAGTTTTAACTCAGGTTTCAGGTAAACGTTGAGTCTGGAGAGGATGTAGCTTTTCAAATCCTTGACTAGGAAATGGGACAGAATTGTTTCCAGTGCAGCCGGCCCACGCTGCGGCCCGACTTTGCTTGAAGAGCGGCCAGCTTGAAAAAGATGCATGCAGTTATTGATGACTAATCCAAACCAAGGCTGGGTTTAAGAGTCAGTCAAGGAGGGGATCTGAGAATGATCACTCAGCCAAGACGTCCATTTTAACTGTCACAATCATAATTGTAACACCTCATCACTGGCAGCTCCACCTATGAATGGTCAGCGGAGGTCATCTGTCCAATGTGTGGTCTCAGTCGTCACGCTGGCAGCCAGGGCCTATTCACATCCATCCAACCATGACCTGCGCCTACAACGCTCTGTCTTTACTCAAGACTGCTGAAAACATGTCAAACCAAACACTTTTGCTCCTCTGGTATGTTTCACTGGTCTCCCAGCACTCGGCTGTTTTAGGGGTTTGATGTGTGATTTGTTAGAAGTTGTATTTCAGCTCACAAAAACTGTTTTAGGGGTTTGATGTGTGATTTGTTAGAAGTTGTATTTCAGCTCACAAAAACTTAACCAAGCAGATCATTATCAATCCTGCTCCAGTTTCCTGTAGATATGTGATAATAAATGATAGACATTGCTGTAACGCTTACATCTTCATGCGTCGGCCTGTGTGTGTGTGTCCAGAAACAAGTTGATTTACTGTTGTCGATGCTGTTGAGTGTGTTTACTGGTGGTTTCACAGGACATAACACTTGGCGCCAGGCACTTTGTGTTACTAATGTTTGACAAGATATACAAGTATATAATATATTTACCATGATGACTCATAACACCACCCAGTGTTTCAGACCGTCTTGGACACGGCAGGCCAAATAGAACCAACGGTTTTGGGATGTATCATGATATTCATATATATATTTGTATGTGCTCTTTTTCAAATCTGTGCTGACATCCCCACATCATGAACCATTTGTGAATCACACATCACCTATCCTCTAATGTCCCTCTGCGGTTTCACAGTTATATGTGTGTGTGGGGGGGGTAGTGGGGGTAGGTAGGCGTGTCTCAGCCCTGTCTCAACATTTTTCTGATTTCCAAATAGAGACACTTCTACCAGAACTTGAGGGTGTGGTAACACTTCAAGAAGCCAAAGTACTGAATGTTTGGTGTCTTTCTTCTTCTTCACAGATTGTGAGTCCTATTGTAAACCAGTGAAGGGCAACCTGAAGATCAATATGAAGAAATATTGCAAGAAAGATTATGGTGAGAGAAAATAATTATTCAGCAGCAAGTAATAGATACACTGTATTGTGAGTAGGGATCTATACTGAGAGTTAAATTTTTTTATGAATGTGTTCACAGCGGTCCAAGTGAACGTCCTGGACATGGAGACCATTGGGGACTGGGCCAAGTTCTCCGTCAACGTGGTGTCTGTGTACAAGAGCCGCGGCGAGCCCCTGAAGCGAGGAGACAACATCCTGTGGGTACACATGAAGGACCTGGCCTGCAAATGCCCCAAGATCCAGATGAGCAAGCGCTTCTTGGTGATGGGCGGTAGCGACGGAGGAACGGGCCCAGGGGCGGGTCCAGGGGTTGGCACCGCGGGTGGTGCCGCCAGCACGGGGGCGGAGCGAGTGGGCCTGATGGCCGATAAGAACAGCCTGGTGATCCAGTGGAGGGACGTTTGGACGAGACGTCTGAGGAAGTTCCAGCGCAAAGAGAAGAAGGGGAAGTGCAGCAAAGCGTGATGAGAGAGCAGCGTCCATCCCTACCTCTTCCCCTCCCATTGCCCACCTTCATGGACCCTGACCACCTCCCTCCCCCTCCCCCATCACAGGAACACTGCGCATTACAAAGACTGCATGTACCCTCCCTGTTTTAAGGACTACATTTGTGTATATTGTATAATTATTTTGCCTTTTTATTTTTCAAGGTTTGTCTTTGTTATGTCACTCGTCTTTTCGTCCATTGGTTTGCCTTAAAAAGGGACCATTAAAAAGGGTATGAAGTGTAGGCAAAAGCAGACGCCATTCCCTCCTCCAGCGACGACAGCGGTAACGTCCACTCGTCGCCCAACTGCTCTTCTGTCACCTTGTTTCAGTTCTCACACATAAGATTCCACACTCACATTTCCATACTCCCAAGGATTTCATTGAACGGTTGAAGTTTGTCACTTCAGACACGGACTAATATCAGCGAAGAGATCAGCGCACACGCCCAGCTCGGCGGCCTCACGTTTCTTTGTTGAAACAAACTCGACTCGGATCCTTTCAAGCTGGTGCACCTGACAATTTTTCAACATTTGCTGTTAGAATGTTCATAACATGGGTCTTTACCGGCTCCAGGTGTCTGATGTAACTCATACGGTCTGTACCTACATGAAAGAAACACTCTTGTCCCTGTGAGGAACCAAGGGCTCCCTTTGTAGGGACGTTTTCCACAGCAAACCTCAGTAACACCACCACTGCTGCTGCCACCGGACAGTCCTCACAATATAAACATGTATTTGATGCAGCTGCTCAAAACAGAGTTTATATTCTTCGTGTGGCTATTTGTTATCACTTCCATACACCAGCCATATTTCTATTTGAAAATATAGCTTGTTTCATTTTTAAGCAGAGCAAAACTTGTTGGCATGTGTGAGTCATAATCCAGGCCTCTAGAGCTCAGCATCTAGTCCCTCTCATGAGTGCTTTATAAACTAATGTATCACCGACATGATTCATTGCCTGTCACTTGTTTTCTGGAAGAACGATTAAGCGGTGTGGACAAATGGCTGGAATTTCCGAACAATACCAATATATCATTTCCGAGGAGACTTTTCGCTTTATGGGTTGTGTCTTCCGCTGGGTAGTGGCCTCCCAGATGTTGCTGTGTGGCCACTGTCATTACTTTTGTCTTTACTTGTCTGACCATTTTTTTTTTCTTCATTTGTCTAGAGACTGGCAGGCTTTTGTTTGCCAAAATAAGAGATTGAAACGAGAGTTCCTTTTCATGCAGTAAAACGAAAACAAAGTTGCATAAACAACACAGTCGTGTTTTCCTCAAGCATATTTTGACAAAATGAACGAGGCTGGAAAAGTTTTTAGTGCTCACTGATTGTATTATGACATGAGAAGGTCATATTTCATTTCTCATGTGCTTTGTTATGTTTGCATGTTTGCGGTTTTTTGCTGGTCCATCAAAAACTTACAGTTAACAGAGAAAAAGAACCAAACCGACATGAGCATAGAGATCCAAAGGAAAACTCCCCTGGTCATCTTTCCCCCCCGACTTGCTTACCCAAACGAAGTCCCAGTCATCCTTTACCAAATAAGCATAGTCCGTTTTTTAATCCAATTAGGAGACTATGAAAGTCGGGACTAACGAAAACCACAGAGACCCGTTTGGTGGCTCTTAAGCTTTTCTATCTGCCTGTAAGGCACAGTTCAATTTATTTAAATAGAGAAAAAGATAAACACACATTTCTGAGGGGCACATCAAACTAGCGTAGCAGTGAGTGTGCCGACAGGCATGTCATGCTAGCTAGTGGTTACGCTCCTTTGGTCGCGGCGGTATGTTTGGTTTGTCACTCGTCCAGAAGTGTCCCTCCTCTGTGTCAGCCACCATCCTCCCCAAACTCCCTGTTTAACCCATTGCGCATGTTTTGTATTCAGCGTCTTGGAGAAATGACAGCTCAGAAGGAGGCTGCCAGATCTCCTCAGTGGTTAACTGTACTGCACTGTAGTTCATGTTTTCACGTCTCATGTGAATGTACGTCAAACTGTGAAGAACTCACTCACTCACAAAATGTATGGTCTGATTGTAAGTGTTCATGAAATAATGTCGCCAAGCCTAAGAATGTGGACACCATGACAGTGGATGATGTTATAAACTATGAACAGTGTTTGATTTTGCTCAAATGATTATCTGTCTGTCTTGTGATGACATTTTAAAGAAGACATATTCTGCCCGTATTCATATTCATATTTTGAATTTGGGTTCTTACTTGAAATGTTCAGAAAAACCATCACTTTCCTCACTTTCCTTGACTCTGCAGCCTCAGACTGAAATGCTTGGTTCTAGCTCCTATTTCTTTAAGGGGGTTCTTCTGATGATGTGATTGGTCAATCGCTTTCAGCACATGTAGGAAATATGTCGCTTTACTTAGGGGGTGTGCAGGATTTTCTGCTATGCATGCATTATAGAAATGTGGGGAATCGTGACATCAGAATGATGCAGAAGTATCAGACCACTGAAGAGACATTACAGACATTTGGTTTTCTTTATGAAGAGCAGCTCCCTTAACTTTTCAGACTTTTTACATTTATATCACACTATAGAAAAGAAAAACTGAAAAAGCACAAAACGTCTCCTTTGATATTCCAATCCAAAACACAACCTGTAACCAAAATGACATCATCCTGATTTCTGGTGTGTGACAAAAAAAAAAAAAACATTAAAAAAAAAGGCAAAACTAGCATTGAAGATCTGACACGACTCCCACCAATGGATTTGAACAAAAATGCAGAACCAAATTTTTGTGATGGCTGTCCGCAGTGGCCTGTCGGACAGGTGGTGTCTCCTGGCCCTGGTATGTGAGCATGGCGTGACACACTATGATGGATGGGGAAATGATGTGCCCGCGAGGCCTCTCTGGCCCTCGACTCCATAAGCGCATAACACTCTGTCCTTGAATCTGGACTCTCTTTCACGAAATCCGTCTTTACTTCCTATTAGCTCGTCGTTTCCCTTCTCTCCAATAACACTTTCTGAATGGTGGACTTAAGATAAGAGGTAAGAGTGAGCCAGATGTTCAGGTGGGGGGGTGGATGGAAGTGTAATCTTGTGAAAGCTATTTAGCGAGCCTCACAGGGTGAGCCCTCTTGTTGTTTTACATTAACAAGCCTGGCAGCTTGGCGGTGGAACTTAGGCCATAACTGCTTCTCTTTGTTCCCCCCCCCCCCTGTTGCAGCATTTATGACATTCACAGGTGTGTGTTTGAGTGTGTCTCTAATTAACCAACCCAAGTAAACAAGTGATGTGCACATAAAAGTGCAGAGAGGAAGGAGAGCTCTCATGATAAAGGATTATTATTGACATTTTCCTGCTCTTATTCATATTCTCTTTCCCTCTTTCCGTTTCACTTCCATCTACATCCCCGCTCGTTTAAATGCGTCTCGACATGTTTTTAAAGTTGTAAATATGTACTGAACTGCCTCTGCCATTCATGTTGTCTTTTTTGTAAGTGGTCACTCGGCCTGGGACGGCTCACGTGTATGGATGTACAAACCAGATGATGTTCTATGGATGTAGAAACCAGAAACATATGCTTTTGTGATCACAACCAGAAGATGTGGTTCAGATATTACACAGAATGTATTCCCCTTTTGGTTTTATGTTGTTTCCAGACAACAGCCGCCCAAACTGTAAATGACTTTGAGGAGATTCGAGGGGGGAACAAAAATGTGACAGGGGCTGATCGGACCCTCTGCTTTTCCCATAGAGGTGCAGACATGAACTGACAACAACCCAACACTCTCTGTTGCATTAATGCCCGGGGAATAACGCTCCACTCAGCTCAGCTCAGCCCTGCTCTTCACTTCCTATTATATCCGAGGCTTCCTTGTACATTTTTTCCTTTGAGGCAATGAACCACTGACTTTTTAATCTAAATGGTAAAAAAATAAATTATTAGTTAATGAGCTGTGTGTCGTGTTGATCATCTGTCTCTCCAAAAGCCGTCGTTTGCCCGGGCTCCGGAAACGATATCAAATTGATATGTGTGTATTTCTCATTGGAAAGTATGCTCTCATGCAGTGGGTGTGTTTCCACTCACAGTGGCTGGACTGGGGCTTGAAGGGAAGGGAGGGGGTGTGTGGGGGGGGGGGGCACATTGGGTATATCAGCTCCTATCCTGTATGAACGGAGCACAAGAGCCAAAGCTCTGTAAATAAACAGTGAGGCACACACCACTTGAATATGTACCTCACCTCCGAGGAAACCCAACTCCCGAGTCAGGTCCGAGGCAGGAAACCCCTTACTACCCCCGACCCCCCCCCCCCCCCCCACTCATGCTCACCCCACACACACACACCCCCTCAGCTCTCTCTGTGTCTCCCCACCCTCAAATCAAACAGCACCACCCTCCTGAAGTTAAATTACAGGAAAGTGACCATTTATCATCACTCTCCTAAGGGATGGCCATCAAGGCTTGGAGAATAGAGGCTGCTGATAATGTCATGGAAACACACACACACACACACACACACACACACACACACAAACATGTACAACATTACATACGTCTCTGCATTAATCACATCAATCCCAGCTTGCCGTCCCTGTCCACTTCCCATTACGATGAAAGAGCTTAAATGGTCTAAGACCGAATGGACAGTGGAAATCCAGATTTATGGCCCTATGACAGATCCAGCTACAGTAATGGAGTCAACCTTTGGGCTGAGTTTAAGTGAGAATCCACTCTTCTCTATGAAGATTGTCAGACTGATGGAAGACTGTGACTGTCAGAGACCTTCTTGTTGTGTCTCTCTCAATCTCCCTCTCAGTCTCTCTGACTTCCTTTCCTGCTTGTAATGGGACTGACATATTGGACCACATCCAGTGTTAATTGATTCCTATTACCCCTCAGGATGTTCTCAGGCATTTCTATTTCTGTCTCTCTTTTTTTTTCTCTGACAACCACTGAAGCAAAGTCCCTGACCTCAAACTGAGGGGTAGAAATCAAGACACTATAGCCACATTGCTCCATCACAACCAGCACCGGTGGTCAGTACTGTCGTTTTCAGACGTGATCTGTGGGTAAAATTCGAAGAATTGGTTACAGACTTTACAGACAGTTTTCCTTTCACAAATGCACAACACAGCGGGAGGTTTTCTGCACAGACACGTTGGTGGAGCAGCCAGGTGTAGCAGACAGACGCAGGAAGTGACGTATAATATCCGCTGTGAAGATCACATGATTTAAAAACAAATTCCGGGTGGCCAGCAGCATTTTTCAAACAGCACTAAAACTTCAGAGAAGTGTGCGCAAAAAGATGTAGCCTACAACAAGAATAACACTTTTCAAAACAGTAGTTCCTAACGTTGTCTTTCTGTCCCACGCATGACACAGTGTGGACCTTTGGTTGATTGGTGAGGTCATTGAAAGGAAACACTGAAGGGATTTCTGCTTTTCGGTCTAAAATCTTCCTCTAATTGTTGAGGAAGCTCAAGACTGGGCACAAACATTCCAAATTAATTATTATGTTATTTATAGAATAAATGAAGTCCCTTGCCTCTCTTCAGTATGTCTGTGTAGCTATTTTTCTGAGAGCAACACTTCGACACTAACTTTAGACACATTCAGCATGTACTTTTGAACCTGAGGAAGCTATTTCCAATCCCAGCATCTCTAAAACGCCAGGAGGCCGCATTTCCCTCCTTAACATGCTTCCCCCCCACTACATATATTATAGGATATATAAGACAGCTTACCCAATGTTTTGGTTGGGAGTGCGCCTCGCCACCAGCATGTCAAAATCAGCGACCAAAATTTAAACCTGTTTTTAAGACTTTCAAACTCTCCCCTTATCCCACCTTGATAAATGTGTACTTAGTGGTAACTTGCTGTATTTAGATTGGCGGACCCGTCCTTGGATTAGTTGTAAGTTATAACTATAATTAAATTGATAAAGACGTGGTTATATCAGCTGATAGTCCCTGTGTAAAACGGTCAAAAGTCAAAAGTGCATTCAGGAAACCACTTGAGTGGTTGTTGAGGAAGCTGAGCTCTGGAGAGTGACTGGTCTGGGAGAGAGCTGCTGGAAAAGAGCAAAGTGGATCCGGCCAAATACAGTCCGTTCTTCCTCAGTCCGTTTGCTATCTGACACATACACATACGCACACATCCACACAAACACACACCACCCAGCGGCGGGCGAAGGCGGCTTACCAGTCGTGCTTTCATAAGCTGCCAAAGCGGCTTCATTGGCTTTAAATGGAGCCTCATTACCACTGTGCTTCAAAGCTCGACAACGGCATTATCCAGCATAGGGTATTTCTCTCTCTCTCTGCGTGTGTGTGTGTGTGGGTCTGTTTCCTAAATCTTCTTTTTTTTCTCCCTAATGTACGTCTTTTACTTTTTGCCACATTCACGACTTTCCATTCTAATGATCCCGACGGCTTATTTTCCCTTTTTTATTCCCTTTTTCTCACCATCCCTCTCCCTGGGAGACAGTTAACGCATGTGTGAATATCCGACTGTATCTGTGAACACTCATGTACGCTTGTCTGTGAGTTTACGAGCGTGTGTGTGGGTCACCGAGCGCTAACCCCCTCGAAAACCGCGAAAAAATGTGGCGAGAAATCTGTGTGGACTAGGATCATAAATATTCAGTGGTGAAGGTCTGATCTGTTTCTCTCTCTCTCTCTCTCTCTCTCTCTCTCTCTCTCTCTCTCTCTCTTTCTCTCTCTCTCTCTGTCTCTCTCCTTTGCTGAACGTCTTTTCTCTGAGTGAAACCAGCTGTCGTCTTGAAGGGACACCACTCCCTCTGGAACTAACAACATGCGTGACAACGACCACACCTCCGCTCGTACATCTGTCGTCCTTCAATCTCTCAATCTTTCCATCTTTTCATTCAGCTCAAAAGAGAAGTTTACATTTCATGCCTGCAAGGGGGAAACGTCTCCTCCGCACCTCCAACTCCTCCAGTCCATTAGCTCACAAAGGGGCCAATCAAGTCCATGATACTCGTGGACAACTCTCCAGGCACAAACACACAGTGTCGGGGATTGTAAGGGACCGCTGTCGCACAAAACTGGGATTCAGTGTTCCTTTGTTGGTGCTTTTTACCGGAGAAACAAACTTTATTGGGCCAGTGAGTGATTGAGAATGAGTGAGGAGTAGGGGGTAATTTAAAACCAGTGTGGTCCCTGATAGGAGCATTTTGCAGCACAAGCCGGCTCCTAATCCGCCCCTCAGCTTTGTGTTTGATTGGGTACTGTTGAAAATGGGGATGAGTCTGCCTCTTCAAAGCCTGTAACATAAGAGGAATGTGTGTGTGTGTGCATGTGTGTGTGTGTGCCCATGTATTAAGGTGATCACAAAAAGCGGATTGTGTGCAGATGGACAAACAGAAATTACACTGATCCATTCTGCATAAGCCCTATATGAGTTGTCTCACTTAATACGTCACCTTTTAATAGCTTTGCTTTAAGGCCACAGTGAATATTACAATTTCATTCCAATGTGCACTCACACATTTGTAACAGTGTTTGAATTTGAAGTTCGAGTTGAGGTGCAGCGTTGTGTTTTCTGGCTGTATTTCTCGATCTGATGGTGGTGGGCCACTTCAGGATAAAGGCCCTGTCTCACATACGGAAATGTATTAGTGGCGAACCTTTGCCTCGCATGCACTTCCAATAAAACATTTGCTTCAACTATGTGTGACCGTGTCTTTAAGCCAGCGGCAGAAACGTTTTGGAGAAGTCAGAGTGTCTCCGCTTTGATTTCGCCAACATCTGTGGAGAAAGGAAAGTCAAAAAGGCGGTTGAGCCGAACTGGATGATAGACGGAGAATTTTGTATTCTCACTGGTGCGCTCCAATGTTAAGGGTCAAATAATCACCCACGACATACTGTTCACTTCAGACCGGACAGAGATAGATAGATTCTTTATCTTCCACAAACCAACATAACAAATACACAATAACATTTGGTCCAGCTGTTGATTGATTGATTGAATATTTATTTAAGCCTCGGAAGACACATTGAGGGATAAGACCCTCATTTTCAATGGTGCCGAGGGTACAATAAAAAAGTTGATACATTAAAAGTTAATACATTGAATAAATAGGAATGAAATAAATATGCATATATATATACACAGTAATACAAGGTATAAAACAATTCGTCAATAAAATACTATGGCAAAGTCAACTAGCAGTTACGGTGCTAGTAACTAGTAGTAACGGTGTAAATTTTTATTTTTGTGCATTTTTAAAAACCTCCCACATTTAACAGGAGAAACATATTTTGAATTAATAGATTTCAGGGAGCATTATTCTTTCATATTTTAAGTGATGACAGATTGTGAAAATGTGCCATTTGAGGAGTATCCATGCTGAATTGGCTATGAGTTGCATGGTTGTCCCTCAGAAACATTTGATCAAATATGAATAATTCAGCAGTAAGAATTAAAATAAAGTAAAAAATACAAAATAAGACTTATTTTTTTTGGAATATACACAAAGTCCCTTTAGAATGGAAACAGAAAAACATGTTTTGATGCTGAGAGCTCTAACTCCGAGAAGGAAAAATCTGGTTCTGGACAGAATTAAATCTCTGATAAGTCCAAGTTAAATTGTTTTCAAATCAAATATCAGTTACCCTTCCTTTCTTTCGAGTGAAATCAACTCAACATTCGTCAAACTTTTCCTTCTGCATCTTTCCAAAGTCGTCCATTGAAATAGATATAACAATGGCTCAGACGTTCTTTCTGCTCTACAAACCAGGCAGTACTCTTCCGTACTGTGTCAGGCCCTTTGCCGATCCACCTCAGGCCCCATCTGTTGGCATTTAGCACCAGCTTCCCCGCCTCTGCACTGATCTCCAGTCTACATTAACTGCCCTAATTTGTCTGCCAAAGCCCACTCTGATTGCTACCATGTGACGCTATGTGCAAAGTGAGGGATGCATACTTATCTGTGAGGATGGACGGAGAGACGGAGCAATGGGAGGGCTTAAAACAAGAGAGAGCACGTTAAAAGGGAGGAGGGTGATTAGAGAATGACATGAAGAACAGACCGCATGACAGCATGGGGACAAGAACATAGGGGGCAGGCAGGGGTTCAGTTAAAAAAATGAGTGAAATGTGGCCTATGTGGTTTTGATGGTTTAGTGAAGACATGGGCCTTTCCCTCCAGAGATAACTGAGACAGTGATGAGTCCACACTGAGGGGACATCTGGTTCCCCAGTCCACTTGTGCCCATACTGTCACACTCTGATGCCTGTAGATGTGTGACACCCAGTGAAATCAAACTTACCAGACAAAATGAACACTAGATTGACAGAAACAACCTCTAAAAACATTGTATTCAACACATGATTCGACTTTTTAGTTTGGTCCATGTCCCATCTGCCAACATGGAGAAGGCAGGGTTTATGACCTATGCTGCAGTCAGCCACCAGGGCAAAATCAAATGATTTGGTTTTACTTTTGGGGAGCTGTTTTGTCATCCATCTTTATATAATGTCAATGGGTTGTACACGAGAAATGATGAAAGAAGTGTGGAGTCTACAGCCATGATCCCAACGACACTGTAGGAGTGGTGCGTGCTTGCTAACATGCTCTCAGTGATCATGCTAACATGATGATGTTTAACATGTATGTTTAACATGACAATTTATCTACATTTGGAGTATTGGCAAGCTAACGTTTGTTGATTAGCGCAACATATACCTGAGAATAGAGTTTTACCACTTGGGGATTTGAATTGCAATAACCATTACCTGATTTCATGGCAGTTTATCAAGTTGTCGGCAAAACATGTCACTCAAAACCACAAATGTCCCCTGATGGTGCAAAGGGGAAAACCATTATTATATATCCACTGAAAAGCATGGATATCTGGAAAACCAAACCTCTGGCACTAAATTCTTAATTAAATTCTTTCTGTTATATTTGGAACAGAACATCTACAGCTGACCCCAAACTGACAGCAACAAACATGAGACTCCCCCGCACTATGTCCCAGGGCTATAAAAAGGATCAGTGAAGCTCCCCACAGAGAGCGACCTGCTCTAAGATCCCCACGTGAAGCCTCAGCCCAGCTGTGGTTGAGCACCTGGTGTGACTTGGCCCCGGCTGCTCAGGAGGACGTGGTTCTGCCAGGGATCCATCACAGGTGAAGACAGCGCCAACTGGACCATTATTATTCCACCCAGTCGAATTCAGCCATGGATATTTGCACTTAAATATGTTGATGTAATATTAAAAATAGTCTGAGAGCAAAGGACTTGATCCATGGTGATTCTGACATTCAATCACTCAGTGATCCAATAAAATCTTGTCATTTACAGACTTGGTAGCTATTAAAAACCAATGTCAAACTGTGCTGCTGTACCTGATAAACAAAAGCATAGAGTAGCGTCATACAGATGATAACAGTCTATACCAAACAATGATTCTCATCAACACAGAAAAGCTAATAAATTCATCCCCTGATAATCAATGAGAGCAGATTAGCTGCTGTTTTGAAGGTGGAAGGACACCTTTCCTCCCCTCATCGACCAGAGGAAGTTCTGGACAACCACAGCCTTGTGTCTGCCAGGGAAAGCAGGAATCAGGCTTTTGGTTCAACAACAGAAGCACCTGTGAAAATATGGGCAGCACACCACGTATCAAACCAAATAAACTCCCCTTGGCGTGGAGCGAGGGCATGCTCTGATGACAGATGCCACTCGACAGCCGCACCCACAGGCCAATAAAGCACCTCGCCAGTCCAGGACAAGATCTGGTTTTCATGGCGTAAAGGCTTCATTAATGCATGTTTCTTTATATAGACTCTGGTTTGGCGACATCGCAACTGATGGTAAAAAATATATTTTAAACTGTGTGAAGTTCTCCAGACTGCATAACAAGCACATTGGAGGCACTGTGGTATAGTGGATAACAATGTCCCCTCATAGCAAGAATGTTCCAGGTCTGGCTCCAGTTTCAGCTGGGGTCCTTCTGTGTGGAGTTTGTCTACACTTTGGCTTCCTCCTCCAGTCCAGTTGGGTCCAGTTGGATTTACGAGACGCTAATGTGTGAGTGTGAATTGTTGTCGCTGGTGATACTGGTGACCTTTACAGGATGTGCCCCGAATCTCGCCCAATATCAGCTGGGATTGGCTGTAGCCACTCTAAAACCCTCAAAGGATACATGGTATGGATAAGGAATGGTCTGATAATGGATAATACGCATATGTGACATAACTGCTCCTGCAAAGGCTGCAATCTGTAATTTATAAAACAGGAAATTCCTATGGGTTTAGACAAAGTTCAGAGGGTAGCAGAGTTGTGAATGGTGAAATGTTGTGGTTTAACCAGAGGAAACCACACTTCTTGTCTTTTGCTCCTATTTTGAGTTTGAGTGGTAGTAGCTAAAGCCAGGTCAACACAACCAGAGGTAGGAGCAAGCCGTTACAGTTTCTTTCAGCAACCCGACTTCAGGCCAGCATTACCAACCATCAACCCAGAGACCCAGTGGCTCAAAAGCATGCATGACATGCTGGACAGGTATACAGACACAGACGTGAATCAATTCTTGTTTACCTTTCCCTCTGACAGATATAATGAAAGAGTCATGCTTGGCAACCCGTTGATGCACTTTGGAGTTGTGTTGTGTAATGTGTTGGTAAATTGTTAATTTCAAGAGCTCCATGCAAAAGGGGGAAAAATGTGCCTCATCATGCAAACATGAGTGACTGGAAAACATTCCATACCAGCGCCATAGCCCAGACACTCATAACCACTGCCTGTTTAATCAGATGTAAAATGTTAAGTCTTTTGAAGGCAGGAGACAGACATCTTGAAGGTTAAGATGGTAATTTGTCTCTGCAACACTTTTAATCTTATTTGTTGAAATCCTGATACGTCTAATGCTACCATGTCTGGATAGCCAACAATAAGCAACCCATCATTATTCCTTATAAACCAATTTAAATGATTGGCTGGTATATTTGTCAGTCACTAACCGACCTGCCTGCCTGCGTGCATCCTGCCTGTGTTATCACTGCGCGTGACAGGAGTCTTAATCCTGAGAGACACTGCTGAAGCAGAGACGAGAGCCAGAAATTAGAATGCGAGTCACGGAAAAGTTGGCTTCTAACAGATGTCAGGCAGTGTGTACACATGTTTTTTGAGCTTTGACGAGAGGGCCGATGGCAGGGGTGGGATGTATCATGGCATTTTTTTCAGTGTGTAGTCTGCTCTTGCTAGCTTCACCAGGATTACCAACCCTAGCTTTAACTGAAATGCATTACACAAATGATCTCAATCACATTGTTCACTAAACCTTTTAAAATCCCTTGACTACATGGTAAGGAGGTTACATTTTGATCATATCATTGTCGGGAACTGGTTACTGACCAAGCCCTTCACTTCACACCTGAAGAAGAAGGTGAAATGCAGGTGTACAAAATATGAGAGCAAGTGTATCCTGAGATATGTGACTGTCAGTGAGGAGAAATAGAGAGGATCTTTGAGTATTGCAGCACCTGAATGTGCACCTGTCCCAGAAACCTGAGATCAGGGCGGGGGCAGGGAAACCCCCTTCAAATCATGATTGTGACAGAGCCAGATGATCAACCTGGATTTTTTTTATTTTAAAACCAGAATTTAATCTGGCTTGATTCTTCTTGAAGAGATCCCCTTACAGGTTATGGAAACCAGTATTTCTATCTTATCTTATCTTATTCTTTCAAATGAAGAAGCTTCTTTTAGTGACCCATTGTTCGCCTTTCTCCTGGAACCAGCGCGCAGTCTCACATGACCTTTGGGTTGCGTATGTATTTTGCTCTCATGCCTATACTTTGAAAAGTCAACACCGATGCTCATATGTGAAGGCCCGGGTGTTTACATAGCCCACTGACACAAGCGGACCATTTCGCAGAGAGATGAAGCAGCTTTGTGCGTAATCAAAAACACGGCACATCAGAACGTAGCATCATGAAGAAGCACTTAACTCCAGAATCCGGCTATATCCCCTCTGCTGCGGCGCAGGAAAACCTACAAATGACTGTTACCTTTGGAGTCCAAAGCTCGCTGCTGACTCGCCGGCCGGGGCGAGGCGGCGGGCTGTGCGTGCCAGGGTGCCACGACAAAGTAATGTTTATTATTTCAAGGCTGAGGTGAGGAGAGGGTTATTGGGGGAAAAGGGAGTGGGGCGGTCACACCGTACAAAAGAAGCATGTATAATAACAACCAGGTGAGACATCTCCGTAAGCTCGCTGGAATGCAACGGACTCCTGAAGCCCAGTCCGATTACAGAATTAAAAGTAGCATTTTACATGAGATAGAATACAAATGAGGGAAAACACAGGAGAACCAGAGAAGGATTTTGAGTATGTTCTTCTTCTTGAAACGTTGAACTCAACCCTCACAAATTGCCAGACGCCACCGTATGCAAACTTGTTTGTGTTACGCCAGAAACACCAGAGGCCTCTGACAGAGCTCGTGTGCTTTACTCCTCTTCCTCCCTTATTTATCTTTCAGCAACTCAAGCTACTCAGTCAGTCAGTTAAAAGCTGCCATTCAGTGGGAGTCAATTACAAGACACCTTTTTTAAAAAGCCCCTGAAGACCTGTTGGTTTGTGGTGCGTACAGCAGTATCGCATTACACATCTAAAGTGAGCTGTAATAGACTGACGGTCATTAGGAGGTGTTGAGCTACAATATGGCTAACACCGGCCCTACAATAACCACCGTGGTTATGACTTTTCAGCAGCGGTTAGCACGGCTACTGGGGAGCTGGATCCAGTCGAGAGTGTGGAGTGAATTAATGCTGACTTGTAGCCAAAACTGTTTGTGTCGCGTCGTGGGAGAGAGTTCTCTCCGACATGCATGTTTTTGTTTCGCGTGGAGGTTCAGCCAATAAGTTCATATAAGGAAAAAAATACCTTGTGTTTGAGAAGGTGAAATCTTACAATAATCAATGTTTCAGGGCTATTATATATTTATGAACACTTTGCTTGAAAATGTGTAATATCCTCTGTTAACGTACATGTGTTTCACTCAAGTTCTCCTTTCTTCAATATGCTAAACTTCTCATTCTTCTGTCTTTTATTCCACAAAAGAGCAAAAGATTAGCTGTGCTCTTTATATTTCTCAGTGTAATATATGCATCCTCTCATTTTACCCCCATTCTTTTTTTAACTGCCAACATCTGGTTTTAATTAAGGGGCCATCTGGATACCCGTACCCTGCACCCCCCACTCCCCCAATAGACGGAAAGTTGCATGCGTGCTGCGCTCCCTATTTTCTACCTGAGAGGTGAAAGTTGGCGACTGATGAACCCTGTGACAGTGAAAAGAGAGCTGCTTCAGGGGGGGATGCTTCTTTCTGACTGAAGGGAATAAACTGAGGACATTCTGATATCTTGTGTTTTTCTTTACAGCACATCGAATCAGCTGTCATCTCTAAGCCCTTGAATTAATCGACATAGTATGGCGCCTAATTTTCATCCTGAAGCATTAATAGTCTTTTTCTTTTTCCACTTTTGCGTCCATCACGTGTTACAAAGGTCATCAACATGTCCACTTGCTCAGATTTTGTTAGGGGCTGGCAAGAAAGGTTCTGGAAGATGTCCAGGAGAAACCGACTGGGTCGTTTGTGTTCTCCCATATAGCCCCTCAGACAGCTTCAGTTGTGTTACTCTCAACACCAAAAGTCAGCCATTTAAATGCATGAAATTTCTCTGAGTGTCTGCCAACCCTTTAAAGCCAGCCTGCATCTCTAACAGCTGCCTCGCCGGGCCAGCACAAGGATTCCCTTCTCTTCTCTCTCTCTCTGTCTATTTGTCTTGACATCTTTTACCGCCATGCTCGCCGCCCGGTCCGTCCTTCAGCTTTTCTCCCACGTCGGAGTGCGCAGTCAGGCTGCAGATGGCATGGACCTCCGCCCATACACAGTATTCCACCTCACAGCCTCATACATACCTGTGGCCAAGCCCAGCTGCAGCAGTACAAACATACAGAAAGCCTGCATTCCTATGCACCCTGTGTCTGCCTGTCTGCTTAGCATCAGCCACTGACTGTGGAATTGCTGCAATAATGGGGTGGCAGTGTTAGCTTAACGAGAGATGATGCCTAAAGCTGAGAGAGTGAACAGGCAAACAATACACAGAGAACTTTGCCACAGTGACGCTCATGCATTCTATATCAAAAAGTATTATAAATTTGAACATGTACAATGCCAAAACTAATGAGCTCAACTCTGTCTAATGAGGGATATTGTATGATTAAAGGCTCCAGAACTACATGAACCTCGGGGTGAGATTTTTTTCTCAACTTCTGTTTTGTTTCTGATTTTGGTTAGAGAAGAACATTTGTCATGTTAAATTCTGGGAAAGATTTAAGTGATTGATTTTACTTTATGAGTTCACAAATCATCTCATTTCATTGTGGCTACATCGTTAAATTATTTCATAGTTACATTTCAGTTGACTACAAAGTCGAAAATCCAGTGAAAGAAAAAAAAAAAATTAATAAAATTAAAAAGTATTTTGTGCTATCAAAGTCCACTTAAGTTAATTTTATGCATAAACATAACTTGGTTAGGTTTAGGGAAAGAACATATGTTTTTGGGTTAAAATCATACAAAGATGGCTGATGTGTCTCCATTTACGTCTGTACAAAAATTAAGCTAAAATATCTCAGATACGTGTGTCCCCATTTTGAACATTTGGAGCCAGAGTCTGCACAGTAGTGATCTGATGGAGCTTCAGTATCAAGGTCACATCGATACACAGTATTGCTAAATTGCTGGTCGGTCTCAGTTGTCAGACATCATCATTGTGAATGAACTAAAATGACCAGAAAACATCTTTAAGAAAATAATGTTTATCCATCATTTGCTTTGTCGATTTTGACTTTAGGCCCATGTCCAATCCACTAACATGGATGAAGCAGGGTTAATGACCTATACTGCAGGGAATTCTCATGGTCTCCATCTTTTTATACAGTCTGTGGGTGCAACTACTGCTTTGTCAAAGTTGGAGGACCTATAGTAACCCATCATGGTTACAATACTTATAAATTGATATTATTGTATTGTTTGACATTAAATCATGTTATTATTTTATGTGTCTGTGTTCAGGTACACAAGTAGACCTTGTCAGCTGCAGCCAGTGTCATTAAATGCTTCCTCAGGCCTGTAAAGGTCCTTTAGACACTTGTAAAACCTCCAGTTGGAGCTGTCTCTCTCTCTCTCTCTCTCTGTATCTGTTAGCACATCCCTCACTTTCACAGATAACGTATCACCTGCTGCTCCTGTACAGTAAACTCGACTTCTCTACAGCCTGTTGTTTTTCTCTGATTACCAGTGGACATGATGAGTCTGTTCCCAGTTTTCCTGCAGAATCTCCCATCAGTGATTCAGCCTCCGTCCAGTTTTACCACCACAAACACCTGTACTCTCACCTAAATACCCGTTGTGCTTCCAAACCATTCATTTACTTTCCCCTGCATAGCTTATCCCCGCACTAACGCTGTAAGTGCATGTTTGCGTTCAGCTTAACATTCCCCACAACCCGACTCACTCATGAAAATGTATACAAACACAAACAATTTAATCACACACACACACACACACACACACACAAACCATTCTCTGGGCTTGCTTCCATATGAATATCCAGTTCATGGCCAGCAGGGTGGAAGGTGAGCCTTTCCCATCGGAGGCTCTGCCAGTTTTCTTTTCATTACTCTACCTGGGGGCTGAACCCCCACTATCACAATAAGCTTTATTTTTATCGACATGTCCAGACGGAAGCGGCATTCCAGGGAATTAGGCTCAATTTCACTTGGCCTCCAGTGTTTTTAGGGAATACCGTTCTCCCACAGCCAGTCCCCCCCCCCTACCCCCACCATCCTTCCCCATCTTTTTTTTCTTCTTCTGACAAATAGAACACGGCGCTCGCTCGATATCACTCTCAATATCTCCACTGATACTGCAAATAGTTTTTTTCCAAAACCAAGTAGATCAAATCCATTTGCCGTCCCGAAAGGTTTCACCCCAGCAGTTATTGTAAAGCCGACTGGTTTCCCGGTCGCTCTGCTTACACTCATCGTGCTGGTTTCCATCCCAACGTGCCAAAAAGTACATGTCAAAGACGTCTTTATCAGATCGTAAGCAAAGTCTGCTTGGAAATATATGTATCAGGTGTTGTCCCGATAACACGGCGAGATGTTCCACCTGGCAACAAGTCCGGCAACTGCCATGAGAAATGTTGCATAGGCTGCAATCGAATCCGTCCTTATGTGAGAAGTAAAGCCACACATTTGTCTGGTATTCGGTATTAGGTGCACAGCGGAGCAGTGGTGCTCTGACGACTGAAGGCAGTTGTTGCGGCGGAGCTACATGAACCGCTGTCGTTTAAAATCAGCTCGCAGAGAACGAGAGAAGCCTGTTTGCACCATCCATCACACTGCTGGTGTTTTCAAGAGCTAAATATGACACAAATGTATTTGAACACTTTGAAATGTTAGATTATACAGTCCTATTTATTTATGGGCTTGCAGTCCTTCCAAAACTAGAATTTGAGAAATATAATGAGACTTAAAAAAAAGCTAAAATACACATCAGTGTTCAGAAAATTACACTTGCACAAGAAATCATCTTTCCTCCTATTTTTTTCTTTGCAGAAATATGTGCTTGTGTTTGTGCTTGCTTTTTTATATTTTTTATTGTTATTTCAGCTTTTAAAATGTATTCAATGGTAATTCATTGTCAGCATTAATTTGTTTTGTTTTATTCTTGGTTAATATGTGGTCTCTGACTCTCCAAAACCAGCCGGGGTGAATAATAAGTTCACAGCTATGATTCAGGTTTTGGTCCACGGCCTGGGTGGGAGCCTTTAAAGAAATAATCTATTAAATTTCTGAAATAACAAAACATCACTTTTTTCACTCCCTGTTGAGCCAATGCAGCACAACTCTGGTACAGGCTATCGTCAGTCAATTAAAGCTTAAGTAGTTCCTACTCTAAAACAATCAGTTTGGTGCATATCTTTCCCAGGGAGACTCCTGTGCCAGGATGTGATGTATTCTGTATATTCTGGTTATAGCAACAGAGGTTGTTTTTGGAATAAACAGAAAAGGAACTCAGTGGTGTATTTGTCCAAAGTGAGCCCACATACAGAGAAAATAGCGCCACCTGCAGAATGTTTATTTTCATCAGTACAGGACTCAAGGAAGAAAAGCACAGTAGTGATGATAGTGTTTCACAAATAAGTTAACTCCAGGAACAAATAAAGTCAAGTGAAATGAGACACATGAGAGTCAATCCTTTGCTATAGCTACAGAGAAAATAAATGTTCTAACTGCAGATGCAAAATACATGTGTTGACCATCTAATTTAAACATGAAGTAATAAACCTCGAACGCAAAGTGCCTCTCAATCAGAAATATCTAGTTTGCTGGCATCAAGAAAAAGCGAGGGATCATGGGAGTTGTTTTTTTCCTCTGTCATTGTTGTTTGCCCCAGAATAGCGGCAAAACCACTGGTTAAGTGGATATGACGCAATTAAAAGATTGAAACTGTGGCCCTGAAATAGCTGCAATCACTGACGTAGAGCATTTGCTTATCTAGTTCTAAAGCAGCCAAAACTGAAGAAGTCCTCTAAGCACACACACAGACACACACACACAGACACACACACACACAGACACACACACACACTCGCACACACTGTCTTTCTTCTTTCTTTCACTGTTATTTTACTTCTCTGTAATGATCTGCTAAGAAACTCAAGTCCATAATCAAACTGGCTTTTTTCCCAATTTTGACCAACCTGGCAAAATAAACTCTATTTTGTATTAATTTATTAAGTAAAGTGATTTTCCCCCCCCTAGCTTTAATTATCGAGCGACTGTGTTGTTTTATGCGGGGAGGTTTGTAATTCTAGCTGAGATAGTTTCGGCATGTCTGGGATGAGAGAGTAGAGAAAAAACGCAACCATTAGTGCGAGAGGTTCAACAACTGGCTGTGGAAACTGTATCTTGAGCCTCTGGGTCAAACCACATGCATCGAGTCCATGTCCAATATGCCGGGGCCTTTTCATAACCCCAAACCCGGTGGAATAAATCAAATAGATTGAAGTTTTGTCTCATGCACAGCGCATGCTCTGATGCCTGTGCGCTATCTGCACTTTTTTCGGATTGTATTCGTTGTGAGAATTCACCTGTTGAGGCTCTTGCCATGAAATAAACTGCTGGCAACAGTGTGTGTTAACCTCAGCCTACTGGTGTTATATCGTCCATGCTTTGAGGTAGAGGAGTTTTGTAGCGTTGACCTTGGGTAATGCTGGCTCCACCCCAGTCTGAGTCCGTACACAGAGCGCCCCACCTGTAATTATCTTTGGATTACCTCTTTATACAAGCAAGCTTTATAGCATCCGAAGGGACTTCCTGCTTCCCCCCGAAAAACCCTCCAATAAAAAGCCACGTCTGAAGCATCGCAGCTGGGCACCAGCCAATCAGTGACCTTCTCCTGATTCCTATGTTCACCAAATTGATTTTAAAAGGCCACTCAGTTCATATGGACTCATTTATATTTGAAAATGTATAACAGCAAGTAATATACCTGTAATCTGATTACACACATCAGGATTCAAAGATGGTGGTGCAGGGAGTGGAGTTGGCTCACTTTAATCCACCTGCTCTCACGACATGCATGTTTTCACGAGCCGTGTGCCCACAGCTGGAATATCTCAATGTCTTTTTTGGGGGGATCGTGCAGCTCGCTCGCCACCTGGTTACGCAAATTTGGCTACTGGTCAGTCGCTTATATTCGAAAAGTGGCTCTGATCAAATCAGCGAATGCCTCGGGATGCTTTCCAGCTCAATCCCTATATAGGCGTCGGCAACCCCCTCCCAATCCACACTTTGTTGAAGGGAACCAGGAGAAAGGAAAGAACTGTAAAATCAGGCAGGAATTCTGTTTATGGGGCGCCAGAACACAGCTGCGTGTCGGAGCTGGCGATGGAAGTCGGTGTCGCAGAGCAAAGCTACGAGCTGCTGGACCCGGAGTCGCAGTCGCCAGATGGTTAAGTCTTTTAAGCATGTATATAGACTGATGGATCTGAAACCACTCAGCTTGACTACAGGTGCACCCACTGTCTTAGTAACTCAGTGCACTCACACACACCACACACAGCTACACACCTCCACATTGCACTGGCCACATTATTGCTTTCTGGACTGTAGCACCGCTGTCGCACGCAATGTACCGACTAAAAGCTCCACAAGTCCCAGAGATAGAGTACAGGAGCCAAATTTGGAGCAGAGGGAGTGTGTAAAGGATGTAGACGTAAGGTATGTAAGTATGAATAAAGGGAAACTCCATTAAGGGATCTGGCTTCAGCAGTCACAGCCAACTCAAAAGGATCAATTTAGTTCCACCACTTGTCCACTGCCAGTTAGTCTCATGAATCAAAACTAAAAATGTCCGTGCTCATTTTCTTTGAATCTGTTTGTTCTGAACGTGGAGCTTGCACTTATCAAATCGAAGGATAAAAACAAAGCCGGCGTGCACAGCTGGCTTGTAGAACGCAATGAATGCCCATTTTTTTTACAAGCCCCCAAGGTGTGGACCATGTTGCATGCCTCATTTTGGGTTTGACTCTTTTCCTGCCCCATAAAAAAACAGGCATATTTTTAGACAAATATGTGAAGCGCAGTGATTTTAAAGGCATTGCTGCTATAAATGAAATACCATTGAACTTGAGTTTAAAGTGAGAAGGGCTGGGGTCATCTTCTTTACGGTGTTCCGGGTTGACATTTAGAAAAAAAAAGTTATAAACACGCCAAGATTATAAACTTCTTTTTAGCCACTCTGGGGAAATGGAAACAAGCTCTGCACACAACATGTTATCACCTCTGTCAGTCTAATGTGGAGAACTTACAAGTCTCTAGCAACTCCTGTGGAAAATATCTGGTGGTTTAGCTGATAAATTCTCCTCCAATTCTCCAGTGGGTCCCTAACGGTGTTTGTCTTCTGTTCGGTGCACCGCAGGTAATATGCACTGGATGTTTTCCGGCTTTTGGAACTTGCTGCAGCTGACATTGATAAGAGTGGTAAGAGTGATTTACCTTTGCAGGTCTCTGCTCCCTCTTCTGTCCCTGAACTTGGCGAGGTGCTTCCCCCAACAATTACAACCAGATGCAAACAGAGGGTCAAAAGAGGTCATTCCCTTTTTTATTAAAGGGTTTATTAATAATAATACAGGGGAGGGGTAGAATCGTACTCCATCATTCTTTTTTTGCAACTGTTTTTTTCCCTTTGGCAGCACATGCAGCCGTAGCAGGTGCGGACATTCCTTCTCCACGTCTTCCCTCTATTCCAGCCCTTTCACTCTCTCCTCAGTCTCTCCTCGCAGTCATTCCCTCTCTTCCCTCTTATTGTTTCCATTTTAATTGCAATATAAAAATGGCCAAACGCTGCCCTTTGATGGGGAGGGACATTCCTGGCGTCTCTCAGATGTCTGCGCTGCTTTGCGGTAATCCAACTCCGGTTGAAAGCATTTTCCTGGGAAAAAGAGGCGGCTCGCGATCCACGGGGGCACGGGGACACCTGCAGCTCTGGCGTGGCGGTGACTACAGATTAGCCCTGGACGTGACTCAACACCGATCCGAACACACAAATGAGAGCACACACACACACCCTGACACTTGCATTCATACAAAAAAACCTACTCCAGCCCTCGCTTATGCTTCCATACACGTATGGTACATTCCACACTGCAACTTCCCCAATCTTTCCAAATGCTCCTCCAGCTCATTCTGTGATGTCCAGCCTGATGAGAGTAATATGGTGAAAATGAGGACAGCTGCTCCTATAAACCCTGTCATCAATTTGTCCCAGTCATTAAAATTGGCTGTAATTGGCCTAATTGTGGTCAATCATGCTTGCCAATGGTGCAGAAAAGTGCAGGGTATCCCTTTACAAGCACGGTGGATGATGAAGCTGGAGCGGGCTGCTCTGCTTCGGAACAATGATTGGTAAGTATGATCTTTGTCTAATCCTAACCACAAATTACCTATTTGTTTGAAAGTAGAACAAATGATGCTCTAATAGCAGACAGGTTGAGACAGTGAGAGGCCGTCTTGCTGCACTTCAAGTGGAAGTTATTCCCTTTGAGAAAATCTTGTTTTGACTCCTGCAAACCAATCCCATACACTGCTCGGCTCTGTTTAAAGCAATATTTCATTTGATCAGTCACAGCAGCTGGTGACAGGAGCGGAGCTGCCACAGGATTGCGTTCTTAGACCCACATGATGAGGTCTGCCGAGACAAACCAGTTTCAGGTACTGTGAAACTAGATTCCTCCAGTGGGGCCGTCGACTGTCACTCTCGACCACGGGATGATTGACTCCCCGAATACGTCTCTCCTCAAAACATCGCATTTCTTATGCACACAAACAAGGACACATCAGGCGGGAGGAGAATATGACAGGCGGCTTGTGAGTGACAGCCGAGCACGCCGGAAAGCAGAGAGTTGGGTGAAGGCTGGGGGGGGAGGCGGGTGTGAGTTTCTGCGGAGGTGTGCTGGGGCAGCTCAGGTCGACTGGGACACATGGCTGCTCTGGGAGGAATTTGTATTAAATTCATCTTCTCCCCCTCCCCCTCGAAAAAATTGTTTCCAGCCTGCGGCCATCAAACTGCTGTCGGATCACCGACTCTTCCCTCCTTTTTATTCTACTTGCTCCCCCATCTCACACACACCCACACACACACACACACACACACACACACACACACACACACACACATCCCAACTCTCCAGTCTCCGCTTTGAGTCTTCACTTACACAAACAGTCAGAGGAAAAAAGGAGGGTCGTATGGGCAGTCTGTCTGTCTGAGCTGAGTGTGTGTGCGTGTGTGTGTTTGTTTGTGTGTAAGTAGGTGTGATGCTGACTGCTTTGTTCTGCGTGTGTATGTACTTGTACAGATATCTTTGTGAGGACCATTTGGATCCTACAACCAACAGATTCAGGACATTTTGGCCGGTCCTCACTTTCTGACCCACTTTAAATGGGCTGTTTGAGGGTTAAGACTCAGTTTAAGGGTTCCAATGAGGTTTGGGTTAGGAATGCATAATGCCAATTAGTGTCCTCACCAAGATAGATGTACAAACGTGTGTGTGTGTGTGTGTGTGTGCAGTCTTATTTTTGAGCCAACAGGAAAGGTCTAACCTTCATAAGCAGGGCTTGGACTAATTTCAGAGCAACTGAAAATATGTCTTGTGATTTCATGCATGCTTGGCAGCAGTAATCAATCTCTTTGAAGTGGTGGCCTGTCTCATTTAGAAACCAAATAAATGGCCAATTTCACCAAGTTGTTTGACTCGAGTTTAACTTATTGTGGAAAACTGGGGCATGCTCACTTTTAACTCCTCAAGCCATTTCAGCCATCCCAGGTATTCTATAATCAAACGCGCCTCTGTTTGGTTTCTGGGTATTTTTCCAAACTGTAAAGGGTGCAGCCCAACATCCAAAGTGTATAAATGATCATGGGAAAGGAAGCCTTTCATCACATCTTGGCAACGCTCAGTGGAGGTTCTATATCACATTTATTGCCACCATCACCAACGTATCTGATGTCACAGTGGAGGAAGCAACTCGGAGGAAGTTTCCTCACAGTTCTGGTCCTGGCTAGGTCACGGTTCTGGGTCCCAGCTGTGAGCAGTTTGATGGTTGGTTGATTTCAGGCAGCAAAAACAACCTCTCCCCTGCTTCTCAGGCCAAAGGTGCACAACTGTGTGTGTGTGTTGAAGGAAGGTGGGAGAGTGGGAGCGCTCCTATTCACCGCTCAGGGACGTGGAGATGCTGCACGGGGTCACTCGGGCGACAGGCCACGCCTGAGTGGGGGGCCCAGTCGAGAGGGTGGAGGTCAATTAGAAGCAAATGTCCTCCATCATGACCGCTCCATTGTAGCACGCCTCGCTCGTGTTTTGTTGTGCACGAGAGGACTTGATCTGACCCTGGCCATATCACTCTCACTCCGTATCACTCTCAATCACCATCATCCATCTGAAAAAGGACATAAAACTGGGCAGAGCTTTTTTGTAAAAGCGTATTATGTCTCGCTGTCTTTAAAAAGTTACTTTAGTCTTGGTAATGCAATCCCATTGTTGATCCTGCGATAGACGGAGTCCATCTCGACCACAGCCCCCCACCCTTTAGCTCTCAAAGAGGTACGAGGACGGTTTGCATTGGCGCTCCTCAGGCTGTCAAAATAGAAACCACTCTAAAAACTGGGCAGACCTTGAGGATGTTTTTGTATTTCGATGTTTTTCTTCAGAGCTGTGGAAACATCCAGCATTACTGTAAACAGCAGTTCAAGACTCCAGCAGGGGATGAAATCATTTCCATGAGGTGGACGGGTCAATAAAGACATCTCTTTTCAGTCATCGGCTTTTATCATGCTCAAGCTCTCAGCAACAAGAGGCCATGTCTCCTTCACACTTGGCCACAATTATGCTTTTAAAACTGTCTCTCGGAAAGACAATTACTAACCCACTTGCCCACACACACACGCACACACACACACACACATGCATGGAGGCCTCAAAGAAAAGATTATCTACTCCAGATCTGGGATTTCCTAAGTCCCCGGACAGTTATAAAGAAAACACAGTTTGTTTCTCTGACTCCTCGCGGTTTAGGAAACAACTCCAACCACACTGACACACAATCACACATTCGCAATCGTACATCTCTGGAGAAGGGAGATGTTTTTGGCATGACTCTCTCAAAAGCGGTGGGATGTGAGAGGTAAGCAACACAGTTGTGATGCTCCTGTAGGAAAACGTTTCAAAGATTTCACAGCAGAGCGGTTGACAAGTACAGAGATGTGTTCAGGCGAGATGAAGTGGGGGGGAGAAAAAAAGGAAAACAAAAAGGTGAAACGATGTAGTAAAGATGTTGGCAAGGGATATGAGAAATATGAAAAGGAAATGCGTTTTGGGAAAGAAAGGAAGACTGCTGTCAGAGACATCAGAAATGGGACCAAAGGCTGGACCGTTGGGATTTAGATGAAGAGACACAGGAGAGAGGTTTCGGGGGGAAGAAAGAGATGCAGATATGGTGAAGGAGTCTCTCCGTGTACGACGGATTAAAACCACATGTGTCTGCCTGAGGTGAGGACACCGCAATACTGCGCACACATGCTAGGAACGAATGCCGTCACTTGCACCCACCAGGGGTGCCGCACACTTGTTTCCAGAATTTATTCCTCCTGCCAACTCTCTGCTGCTCGCGAAAAAAAAGAAAAGTTTTCACGTGTCATCCACACCTCGTCTTTCATCTGTCTCGCAAAACAAATACATAAATACGCGCTTTCCTTCCAAGGTCATCTTCCATCTCACTCAGCCTGCAAACAGAACAATGCTTTGGGTGAGCGTTGCCATGACAAGAAGCTCCCTGAAGAAACCTATGCGGGCGGAGAAGTCATGGGAAGAGGGCAGCGTTGAAACCGGATGCCTGGGACAAACTGGAGGGCCTGGTACAATGAACTAGGTCTACCATGCTTTGAGATTCTCTTACTACGAATATTTTCTTGATCATAGTTTGAACAGTTTGATCATATGTTCCTCATCGCCCCGAAAAAAAAAATGCATCTGTCAAAATTGATCTTTAGAGGATCTGACAGATTTTTAGATTCAAGTGGCTCTGGATTTGCATTTGAATAGATTTAGCATAACTTAACTGATTACCTCCTCATATGTTAACACGTATGTGCATAAATTATGTCAGATCTCAGAGAGGTCTGAGATGCCCTGACTTCATACATATCGTCTTCAGTAAAACGTATTTAGGACAGTTGGAAGAATGAGAGGGAGGGGGCGACGAGAGGAGAGGGTAGCTGGGAGAAAAGGGGGCGAGACAGCCATGCTATGGGAAAGTGTTTTTGGGGAAACCAAATTAAGGGGAAGAAAGGCCGGACACAAAGGCCTTTGAAAGCAGCAGACAGTTCCCTTGACATGTGTCTTAAAAGAGATGCTGCCGCCAATGCCAAGAAGGGGGGAAAGGACAGAGGAGAGAGAGAGAATGGCGAGAGGCTGAGGGAGGGAAGGAAGGAGATCAAGGGAAAGATGGAGTGAGAAGTATGAGGGCGGAGAGAAGTGAGGGCGACCGAGACGAGACAAAACTCAAATAAGGAGGAGAAGAGTGGAGGAAAGTTGTTGAGTTCACGATAGGTGTGAAGAGTAGGAATAAAGGCGTCGGTGCAGGTCTGTGGCCATGGAGCCGACTCAATGGAGGATATGCACTCACTGACCATGTCTCTGTACATGCATGTCATGTGTGAGAATTCTTAAATGAGATGGATTCCGACTGTCGGAATTTCATTTGACGGTATCCTCAATTTTCTGAATCATTCCTCAAGGTTGCAGCATTTGGCAGAGTTCTGAGATGCCTGAAAACAATATGTTTATAAATGGTGACGTGCACTGAAGGGACTGTTCTTGTGATGAAATATTTATTTTCTTTTGTGAAATTTTTCTCAACAAGTGGTTTTTAAATCCCCTTTAGGCATAACATAGATTTGAATTTAGTCCAACTGCATTTCAGTTCGGTTTCGTCACTATTCCTTGAAATAAATATATATCAATTCTGGTTTCCACAAATCCAATCTGAGATTCACACAATCAATACAAAATAATGGCTGACTCTCCCTGAAAATGTAGTTTAAGAATATGTGGAACTTAAAGAATCCGTAAACAACCAACTCCCACTTTTTGTGATGCTGCTTGCTGCCGATGTCAACAGAAAAATAGCAACACGCTTTTTCTCATGCAGATCCAGTCTCTTTGATGCAGGTCGGCCCCTCTCCTTCTCCGTCTCCTTCCGCCATTGTGTGCCCCTCAGAATTCTCACTGGACTCCCTTACTCCTTCTCGCTTCCTCTCACACACACACACACACACACACACACACACACACACACACACACACACACACACACACACACACACACACACACACACACACACATGCACTCGCAGACAACACACACACATATTATCCCTTCCTCGGGGCTGTGTCTGACTCCGGCATGAAATCAATTTCGGAGCCCGCACCCTCCCACCACCCTTCTTCGGCGCCCATTTTCTCTCACCATGAAGCGAGACCGTTGCTGTGCCAGCCTGAGGACAAAATCGCCCCCCCTCCCCAACCTAATGCCCCTTCCCCTGTCCCAGAAACCCTCAGTTCTGCGCCCTCGTGGCGCCCGGCGTCGTCACCCAGTCTCCCTTCCTTCCTCGCCATCACCTACTTTTCACGGTGGCTCTAAAGGCCTCATCTTCCACCATACCCCATTTCCATAAACTTTTTAAATATAAAAAAATGCATTCCACACAGATAGCTGAGACCACACACTGTGAATCAGTAAAACTTTGTTTCGTTTGCACCCTGCTGTTTTACTGCCAACTGTATGTGTGGAATACCTGTGAAAATCAACTTTACTGTCTGAGAAACTCAAAGAGTTGCTTGAGTACATAAAAAAAAGTATAGCCTTTGATCATCAAAATACAGGCTAAATGGGAGGCCATTAAAACTTCACGTAAAAAAATCAAGCGTAACAACAGCTTGGCAACGTGACAGCAGCATGAAAAGGTCTGGAATCCCAAAATTGGTATAAAGTGACAAATAGTGCGTAAGTTGAAAGAGGACTGGACGTGTGGAGGTGCGGCGGCGCAGCTTTTATCATCGCGATTCCCTTTGCCGGCGTGCACCGCTCCTTCCTAATCCGCACTGACAGAGTTTTCATCATCTGAGGAGGTGGGGACGACGGAGGACTGGAGGGAGCTGGGGGACTTTCCTCCACTTTCTCCCCCAGTGGCAGTGCATGCCGAGCGGCCTCGGCCAGGGCCACCAAGGCCCCCTTTGTGCCCGTTATCACCAAGTGGTGAGTGATGGCGCGGCGGCCTCCCGCTCTCAGGAGAGGGGAGAGCGTTGGGAGGGGGAGGAGGTGAGGAGGAGAAGGTGCAGGAGAGGAGTAGATTGGAATGTTCCCAGAAGAGACAGAGAGCCAAAAGAGAGGTAAAGAAAGGGGAGAGAAAAAAGACGGAGGCTGTTTGAAGGGACGGCCGGGGTATCATCTGCACTTTTCTCACAGGTGCACGGCAGGAGAAATGTGCTTCGCTGTGATGACTCATTACCATCAATGAAATGTGGGAGCGGAAAAACTCCCAACAGTGGGAGAATGGTCAGGATTTCACTCGTTATATGTTTAAACCATGTTTTATCTGACAGGCTCCAATTTAACAAGCTGATGTCATACGAGCTCTAACCACTTCGTGTTTTCCTGCTCGATTCTATGTCCTGACTCAATTAGAGACGAGCACTGAACAAACGTCTAGACAACGGGCAGACGTCCAGGTACATCCGAGTCGCTGCAGATGGATCTTGGGAACTGCCCAGACGGTGCAAAGGGGTGAAAGGTCAGATTTACCCCCCGACCCCTGCTCTTCTCTCCTCTCCTTTCCCATCCTGCTCCCACGCTCCCTCCATCACTACAACACCTGCGTCCTCACCAGCGCTAAGGTCCACACACACACACACACACACACACACACACACACACACACACACACACACACACACACACACACACACACACACACACACACACACACACACACACACACACACACACACACACACACAGAAGCATTTATACATGCAGATACCAGTGTCACAGACATCTCTCTCTCTCTCTCTTTCTCTCTCTCTCTCTCTCTCTCTCTCTCTCTCTCTCTCTCTCTCTCTCTCTCTCTCTCTCTGTCTCTGTCTCTGTCTCTCTCTCTCTCTCTCTCTCTCTCTCTCTCTCTCTCTCTCTCTCTCTCTCACATAAACACACACACACACAAACACACACATTCCTGGCCTTCCCAGCTGCCTGTGCACCTGGGCTGGCAGCTGTCATCACCGTGGTAACTGGCATACAGCTGGCTGTGTCACTATCACCTGACTCATCTGCCTTTCAGAGAGAAAGACAGAGAAGCTGGCAGAAAAAGTAAAAAATGAACAAATACTTAAAATTTAGAATGGAGGTGTAAGTGAATGACAGAAGAACTGGACACATCAATGGTTGTGCAGACAACGGTGGAAATGAGAAAACTGTGGCAAACTAAATGATTATTTTCGGGATAACATCTCCTGTTATTCCACACCTGCCAAGCAGGTGTCACCATTGAGTTTCTCCCCTTTGCTCCGCCTCTGTTTTTGTCAACTGCGCTCCCAGCTGCTCCTCATTGACGAACCAGCCGCAGTATGAAAAGATGACAGGTATCTATCACTCTCTGCCATGATGTCTGTGCTGGCCTGGTGACAGTATTTCTCCACTCACTGCCTTTTTGACCTGTGGCTAGTTAAAGACAACATCCGAAAAAAGGACAAACTTAAGTTTGCATGAAGTCGGCGTTCACAAAGCCACATGTTGAGGTTTGCTTCTGACCCAGAACACTGTGAGTCACAGTGGGCTCAAACAGCCTTGGACGTGAAGTGTTACTCATGAACTTGCGGCCTTGTTCAAATTTCAAGCAGTGCTTTGCCTCTTGCCTCTGAACACTGGTGCATTATATTTCACGATGGTGAGCCACCACCATAACCATGTTTTCCCCACTACTGGCCTGTGGATGCTGCCCAGATTCCAGATTCACCAATAAGTTCAAACGCCCCCACTGGCTGCAGCAGTGTTGGCCGTGTGCGCTGGATGAACACTTCAATGTTTTATTGAGGGATTTTGCTTTAATTTCACCCATCTGTTTTGGTCCTGCTGCCTCCTGGCTGTGTTTAACTACTCGATCTGTCTTCCAGCGTTAACAGCAGAGCCAAAGTGAGAGGAGAAACAAAATTATCTTCCAGTTACTGGATTTAGTGTCTCTGAAGATTTTTTTTATCATGAGATTTTTTTCCCCAAAATGTTTCTTTTTTTTTGGTGGGGTAATAAATATTGTTGCGACCAAATGCCTAATGGCCATTTATTACTACAAGCTACAGATAAAACACCACCCAGAAATAAACTGTCCTAACCTATTTCCTCGTGTGATAAAAGAAAAAGCTGAACCATCTGCTTTTAAAAGGTCAGGATCAAGGATGTAGCAAAACAAGACTTGTGGAGACCCCCCTGCACGGCCGACTTTAATTACAGCTGAGGAAGTTGCACAGCTTAACGTGTACCACCCTGCTCGGCTGTTACATCCCATGACTCTGACCGAAAGCAGAAATGCTGTTTAATATGTTTTAATGTGCCGGTGTGCACGCTGCAGCGATGTGTGGCAGAAAGCTCCGTGCAGCATATGTGCAGGCGTGTCTGCTCGGCCTGTTAAAGCAGAGGGGACATCAAAAGGTGGGTTTTATACCCCCCCGCACACCCCATTGCCACCCCTAACTATAAATCCAGCCCAAAAGGAGCCATTTATGGGACAATAAGAGCCAATTTATGGGCCCCAAGAAAATGAAGGCAATTCAGAGGTGTAGGATGAAAGATGACAAGGGCTTTCTTGCGGCTAGTCGGCGTTAGCTGGTAGCTCTGTGTTTCTTCACAGCTTTCTCCTCTGGAGACCTAAGAGGGGGGGAATGGAGAGAAGAGATGTGGGAATTGGGGTCTGGAATTTAAAGAAACACCAGCACAGAGGAGAAGCATTTCCTTTCAAAGGAAAAACTGGTCAGCTGCATAAAGGCAGAATGATTCCTGCAAAATGATTTTGTACCTTTTGCAGCATGTTTTTCAAGAACTTTTAGAAATCACATTTTATCTTGTTGTGGTTGCCTTGGCAGAGATTCTCCGCCAAGTTGGACGACCTCTCCTGTCCCCCCAGAGGTCACAAAACGCTTTCATAGGAATTCATACATAAAGACAACGGGTTTAGCAGCATTTTGGACACACACACACACACACACACACACACACACACACACACACACACACACACACACACACACACCTACACAGTGGCGGAGGCACAGGAGAGATGAACCGGATCCGGTCTGCCTCCGAGTTACTCAGGTGTGGTAAAATCGCCGGAAAGCTGACACGAGACGTTTGGGGAAAATCACCGAGAGGCCCGTGCCATGCCCAGACCGCTCAAGCGTATACAACAGCTCTGCAGCCTGCGGTGTGTGTTTGTTGATGGATGCAACAGCACATCAGGAAGAGCTCTTTTTCCTCTGTTTTATCAATCTCTCCGCATGTCAACTTCCACAGTATACACACACCAAAGTCGTGTGTCTCTCTGCGGCTGCATGACCATGAGTCAGCTTGTCACATTGTGTCTGGAAACAACTTCTGATCGGATCCGTTTATTCCCCTCTACCACCCCTCGCCCCCTAACCCTCTCTCTCTCTTTGTCGCTCTGTTCCTCTTTTCCTCATCTGGTTTAATGGTCTGTAATCGTTACCAAGTATCATTAAGGCCAACCTCTGTGGCTTCTAACGGCGCTGTAGGCAAGCCAAGTGTTTGTTGTCAGCATTTTATTGGCTTCCAGGGAGGAGGGTTGTTGTTGTTCAGTGTAATCTTGGCACGCCAATAACAGGTTTCAATAAAAGCAGCTGCTTTCTTATGGTAGTAAAGCCGTTCACTTCCCTCCCTGCTTTTGCAAGTGTGTTTGCTGGAATAAACTGAAAGCTACCTGTAGAGATGAGTGGGAGAGTTTCCATTTGTCCAAAAACATGTACATCTACAGTCTCTCTCTCTATTGTCTAGCATGCATTAACACATTTTCTCTCTCTTTAAAAAATATGTTTCAGTCATTCATTGCACTGTGCAGGTTTCTCAGGGTTGTGACTGTTACCAATACTGGCGGGTTTAGCTTGACCACACTGCCCCCTTTAGGGCACAGCTGGCTGTTGCAAATGAACAAATTTGGAGAGGTGGAGGTTTGGGGCTGAACTTGATTTAATAACAATCTTTTAGTGGCTTTAAGCTGCTTTTTTTTATTTGCGGTTCTCACCCATCTGCATTTAAAGGTGGTCAGTAAATCATTGGCAAAATAAATTCTTTAAACCAGGACTTTTTTTCATTCTCCTTGTTACCGACACTCCAGAAATTTTAAAATAATAATCGAAAGTGGTACATTAGGCACAAAACCCACCTCAAACTATTTTGAGTTCAAAGCTGACACAAGTGGATTTAAGGTGGATAAACATGTGGTAATGAGACACGAGAAGCAGGAGCAGGGATGTAAAGAGGTGTTCAAGAAGGAAGAAGGAAACCTAATACAATTAGAAAAAGAGCACTGATGGATGAGGTACTTAAACATTTTCCTTGTAAATGAACAAATAAATATACACTAATTAACTCATGTAGAAGAAAAAAGTACCACATAAATGTTTTCACTAAACGTAAAGAAGTCCTTGCTTTTTCATATATTCCTAAAGTATTAAAAGTACAAGCAGAGTGAAGCCTTTTCCCTTATGGAAAAGTCTACAACATCATTAACTCTGCCGACGGTATATTGAGTTTGATGTTAACATGAAACGTGGGAAACACAACTGCAGTGTAAACAGTGTGATTCATTGCACACGATCATGCAAATATAACTCAGCAACAATTACAAATCCTGAAGGTAACATTTCAAGAAAAGGAAAAGAAAGACGTGGGTGAGTTATGACGATAACATCTCTCGGCCTGTGTCACTTGTAGTTAATATTGAGCACCTATCATTTTGCGATGAATGTAAACTTTGTCCTACCTTTTTTGCTTTGTCATCACCAGCTTGTGCGTAATTTAGTAACATGGGACACATAGAAATAAATTCTGAATAAAACGCTAAATCTCAGTTCTGAGTTGGACGTTTGAGTTAAAGTGAAACTCCGGTGTTGCTTTCTACTATGAGATCTGTGCCGTTATTCTTGGCAGCGAAGTTTGATTTGCCACCACATTCCACAGTTAAAAGGTATAGGAGAAAGAGTTCCCGTGTGCCAGAAAAGAGTTCCCATCTCTCATGTAAAATTAAAAAGCACTCATATAAACATTATTGAACCTCTGCGCGAGCACAAACATTCCACGATGATGTCTGGCTGACCCCGTCGCTGGTTCGTGTTTCCTCTCCTGGTTTCTCCTGGGTTTTTTATTTTGTCCTCCATCCATCATTTCTTATTTTCTAACTGTCTTTATCGTTATTTCGCAGTGCAGATGTCACAGCCTACACGTGGTCATTATTTATTATTTGACTGTATATTTGGACATGTCAGCAGCTCAATAGAAGACAATGTCCTGTTGGTCCAGAATAAATTACCTCAACAAATATCAATGGGTTAAGATGATATATACAACAGACTTGCATATCTCTCATATCATCCGCTAATACTCAACATCATGTAATTCGTTTTAAGAGAGCTTAAGAGTATTAATATCCCAGGGTAGCGACAGAACCCCTAATCCCCTCCTTGGTTCCACATGGGAATATCATAAACATACATGCTTAATTAATATCAGCATATTGTTTTGCCATACAGCCGTGACCCAATAAAATACTTTGTTGATTTTTGGAGTGGAAATAAGTAAATGCATTATCTGCAGCAAAGAGACATTTAAAAACAAGTCTGTGTAAAAATGAGGGCACCCAACTTGTTTTATAGTAACCAGATATTCACAAGCGAGTGCATTATGATATGTCTAGCTTAACCTGACCTAGACTACCCTAACCTTGCCTAGCCTACATTAATCTTGCCTGGCTTAATCTACCCTAACCTTGTCTAGCCTACCGTACCCTAACCTTGCCTAACCTAACCTATTCTTGCAGGCCTACATCTTAATCTTTATGGTTATGTGCATTTACAGACAAAATGGTAAATCTTCATACAGTGCCTTTACCATTAGTTGGACAATAAGCATTAATAGCCACACAACCCAGATCTCTATGTTCTACACAGATATGATCCACATCACTGTTGTCTCAAAGCAGATCACCATCTCATGACCGTCATATGGACTCTGTCAGACAGTCCCATCCAGCATGAGGTCAGTAGGCAGTCATGTGGAACACTAAAATCTTTGTCTGTCCACATTTGCACATTTGCTGCGTACACACCCGGTGCTGTTTTTCAACCCTTAGTTTGACCCTCTGCTATCAGCCCCCTGGGAAGTGAGTGACAGCTTTTATACGCCACCGCACATGTAACTGATATTAATTAACATGACTCATCACTTTCCAAAAACACACGCTTTCAGGGACTTCCCACCGTGTCAAAAACAACTTTTATTTTTCCTTTATTTCAAACACAAGTTAATTTTACATCATCTTTGGCCTGTTCACCTAATGAGGCCAAAGTCACAAATGACGGGGCCAAACAAATTTCTCGATCAAAATTCAGAGTTGTTTTTTCGCGGACCATTTAGTCGTCAATCAGTTTGTCGAGCAGTTGTGTTGTCGCAGCCGTGAGCAGTCGGATCCCTGAGTGACAATAACGTTGTGGTCACATGGAGCGTATCGGTGTAGAAAATACCCTTTTTTCTGCCAATTAACATTCATGAGTGTGTCGTTTCCAAGAAAAACCTCACATCGATCCAGTTTTTTTTTTTTTTCAAAGCAGCTCATTGCCTTTGCTGGAGCCATCTTTGCTAACAGCTGTGCCGTATACGTGTAGCACTTACACCACTGATTGTGGGATGTGGTTTGGCCTTTACTTGTTATCATTTCACAAGCTGTTTGCAGGGATAGATGATGGGGAAAGTCTGCGTAACCATTTGAGGCTTCTGACATGAAAAAGTGTAAAACCCCCCCAAATCACTGTAAAGTTTCCATCATATCAACCTGGGGTGCACGTCTCAGGGGGGGTCTCGGCAAATCTCAAAGTCATGAAGCAGTGAGGGAATCATTTTGGAGCCCATGCATGGGCAAAAATTAGTCATCGTTTATGATCAAAATCTTTTCTAAATGTAATTTCTGGTAAAAAAAAACAAGTTGTGAAAACATAATTAATCCTGCCCTCGATGACTTTTTTCCCCCCAAGTTTAAATGATGCAAAATATGTGTTTGAAAGACAAACAATGAGGTCTGCCTTTACTGGCGGATTTAAACAGAGCTGAGGGGTTTTCCTAAGTCAAAGACGGTTGGGAACCATTGGTGTATATGACAGTATAATCATCGTCTTATGGCTGTGACCTCCCGGAGGCCTCCAAAGGTTATCCATGATTCACTCAGATAATGAGCCTCATCACTTAGGCTGTCACCCGCGCTCCTCCGAGGGGCAGACTAATATCAGCAACCGGCGATACACTGAGGAGCTTTAATCCCATGCAACACTGACCACTTACTGTAAACGGATGACTGATTGGATACTTATTCAGCATAACATTGAATTGCACTGTGCCGTTGTGTGATGTGGAGCAGGAGACGAGAAGTTAAACTCTGAGAGCTGAGCTGCTATTTTAGGTCTTTGGTGCCGCTTCCCTCCGTTTCACCACACCTTAACAATATTTCCCTCGAGAGCAGGTTGCCGCCATTTTATTTGCTCAAGGGATCGAGGAAAAGCTACAACAACCACAAGAGGCATTTGGGTTTTTTTCAACACAGTGCAACACCAGGCCTTCAATCCTTGTCCCTTGACATTTCAACTAATGACAGTCTTTCATTTTATGGTTCCTGAGTAATGACGGTCGTTACAAAAACAAAAAGAATTGAACCGGACAAATTCAGTGACATTCATAACTTGGCACAACCTCTCTCAGATAATTAAGAAAATTGATAATCGTTAATGTCAGCAACTGCTTAATTTGTTTTGTGATGCGTTATGTTCTAAAAGACTAAATGTCAGTGATGCAGACTGAGATGATTCTGTGGGGCCCTGAGTTTCAACTCATGTGCATATTGATATAAATACTCTGAGATAATACTTCATCTTCAGCCTATGTAGGTCAACAAGACCACACAACTTAGCATTGGCAGGACAGTTAGCTTTTTCTTTGGTTGAGATCATAGACTGTAAATTAAGATTTACAACACGTCTGCACTTCCTCCCACTATCCAGAAATGAAGCCAAGTATGATCATTTGTAGCCAGAGTTTGTACAGTAGCGATGGGAGGATGGATCCTCCCATTGCTACATGTGCTCGACCAATGGCAGGTCAGTCTCAACTGTCAATCATGTCTCATGGTTGCTGGCCGTCAAATGAACACTTGAACATATCTTCTACCTAAAATGGCAAAAGACATCCTTGAGAAACAATGTATTTTACATGAATTGGACGATTTAGTTTGATCAATGTTCCATCCACTAACATGAAGAAAGTGGTGTTATGACCTATAGTGCAGCCAGCCAATATACAGTCTATGGTTGAGGTCAAATCTTTAACTATACAACATGTACTCCAGGTGGCTCTTTGGTGTTTGTCTCACGTCATATTATCCTCTCCTCTTCTCTTCCAGCTACTTTCCCAGTGTTTAGATGCAGTCATGGCACAGCGCCACCTGTCCAGGCAGGTGAGCTCTGCAGGGACACAGTCTGCGGTGCGAGGGGTCGGCGCCGGCACAACTGAACAGTAGAGGCTCCTGCTGGAGACCACAGTGTCGGCCCCAAGGGTTGTAGGCGGGAAAAAGATGGTTGACTTCCTGCCCCATGCTAGCGCAGCCAAGTCCAAGCCTATGAAAGTGGAAAATAGTGATACAAAGAACAAGAGACTGTCACTCTTACACACTTATTGACCAGGGCTGTGGCTGATCGGAAGATGGTCTGTAGTTAACCTAATGTGAATGTACAGAGCCGTAAAGCAGGGTGCCAGTGGTCCTAGTCCCTACTTCCAGCCGGTCTACCTCTGACACCCATGCTCAGACCACACCCATCTTCAAACTTAGCCTTCATTTTCATGTCCACTCCATAGCTGTAAAGTTTAGCGACTGTTTCTAGCAGGGTTTTGATGCTATGATATGATAAGTTCTATTCTATAGTTCTCAATTTTATTTGTTTTGCCAATCCTATTCATTGGTTTGTTCAATGACAACATTTAACATTTTACTTTTGTTCAGTATCATGTATCTGGAGTGTAAATCTAATGATCCTTCACCTGGTAAACGCAGAGGGACCGTTGAGGTGGTGAAACAGAGCAGGCTCGCACACCAGGGAGGAGCGTCGACACACACTAACGCACGATTGGCCGAGGGGACCCAGGTGCATCCTCAGAGCGCTCTCCGGGGGCCATGTAGGGACAGATTTACTGCAGAAGTCCTGGAGGGATTTCATAAAAACAACGTGAAAGACAATTAACAATAACGCACCTTTGAACCAAGCGGTGGTTTCTCTTTTATCAGTGGCCAGTGTTGCATAAAAGCATTTGAAACAATCTCGACATTGATAAGTCACTAGTGGATGATATTGCTGCTACAATATGTTTTTTTTCCACACACTTCATTACAGATTGCATAAAACATGTCTGAGTCATGTATCACTCTGTTAAATCAGGCGGATTTTAGAGTGTAGTGTGGTGTGGGAGCAGCCGATCATGTGATGCCAGCTCCCCCTGCGTCTCTGCACCTGATGGGTGATATAACCACGAACCCTCTCCAGCATCCCCTCACAGGTGAACTCTCGAGGGGTGAAAGGCTTGACCTGAAAAAACACAAATACAAAAACACCTTAATTCAATGTCACTGCAGCTAAAATTATGTTTTACCTTATCTGGAAACTACCTCGGTGCTTAAAATAGCTTTGAGTGCCTCCCGTACATCGGTCCTGTTGGCCATGTCCACGGTCCACACATGAGGTCGACCAATGAACTCCTCGGCATAAGGGTGCTGGGAGGAGATCTGCGATGCAAAAATATTTATTGTGTTTGATTTTTAATAAATCAGTGCTAAAAGGGATTGAAAAACATATATTTTTGATTCCTATCTGGGGGTTTTTTTCACTTTGAGAAGTTACCTGTCTTGTAGTGGGTTTGCCCTTGTAGAAGTCATTGTTGTCTGATGAGTGTGGAGGGTCAAATTTTGGCTGAAGAAAGACGCAGCCCAGAGCTATGGCCTCAATAGGAGCTGGACCCTCATAAGGAAAACCAAGACCTACAAACACCTGCAGAGAATGACGGGGGCAGCAGAGGGAAGACAAATCTCACAAAATCTCCCACAAGATCATATAATAGATGTGAGTCAGATTCCCTGGCTTCTCTATTCTGAGATGAATCTGACCTTGGCTCTGCGGAGAAGTCGTAGGAAGTGTTCCTGACTCAGCAGGCCGTGGTTGGTGATGAAGCCGGGCAGATTAGATGAGTGTCCTGGAGGCTGGTAGACCGTGGCGTGGGTCTCCAGCTCCTCGCTTATCACCTCCACATACTCCAATTTACCCTGGACACAGAGTATTTGATGATTCCTGCCTGCTACCCATCTTTCTACAGTGCAGTGCATACACACAGTACATGTTACCCCTGAGGTGATGGTACCTGCCACATGTAGTCCTGTTTTCCATAGACGACTGCTATCCTGTCCTTCCTGTAGGTCTCAGGCTCCAGCTCCTCCTCTCTCACATCCGCCCTCGCTGCCTCCTCACTCACAAAGCCCAGGAAGGAGTTATCAGGAGTGTGAGCTGACAGAAAAATAGAGCAGGTTAATTATTTAAAAAGATTTAAGAGTGACAGTGGTCTCAACATACATACAGAACTGAAGTCTCCAATCACACAATTTTTATTCAATACGGAAGTTCGGGAAAAAATATTTTTGATATTAAACTAAACTGCCTTTAAGTCTATTTATGACTATATTGTATAAGTACTACTTTATGTGTGGGTGAATGTGTTGAATATGTTGAAGGTGAAATTCCGTAGGACTAATCTTGATCAAAAATGGTGCACAGATCTATGGAAGCATATTGCATTCACTTGACTGTTTTTCTGAATTTACAAGATCATTTCATGTTTTCATGAGAAAGAAAATTGCCCTGTTTTTTCGGGAATAAACAGGATCATTTTTTGTTATAATGACAAAAAAAATGCAGTTTTTTTTATGTTGGATGAGATTATTTTTCTCATGAAAAATGAAAATGATCTCATTACTTCATTAATGCATTATCTCATGAATGCAATTTTTTCTACACGCTGTGGGTTGTCAAAGACAACACAAAAGAGAAACATGTGGGAAACGGACAGACGGTGTTGGATCCAAGGTCGTGAATGAATAACAGCTAAGATTAAAAATATGTGAGAGATGAAAAACACACAGTGCCGTATAAATCAGCTGTTAAAGTAAATTAGCTTTCCTTTAGATTTCGAGATGGTTTAGGTTCGGGGCTGTTTGGATAGGCCACTGCCTGCCCCCCCGCTGCCCTAGGACACACTGAGGAAGGTGTGAGAGATGAGTATTTACTTTAACTAGGAATGTGCCAGCAAAGGTGTGTGCTTTAGTTTGCGTGTGTGTGTGTGTGTGGGTGTGTGTGTGTCATCCTCTCCTGTCACTAACTACTTTGTTTAACTTCTTTGTTGCCAGTTCTCGTCTCCTTGACACTTACAGCAGCTCAGATTCTTCTCCTGGCTCAGATCCCCTCATCTCTAACACCTGTCTATGTTCACACACTCACTTATCAGATTAGCAGAGATGTGCAACAACTCAATATAATCAACATTATGCAATGAAAAGTGTCTTTGATTTCAGTGTTTTGTGTGTTTAGTGGAATCCTTCAGTCTACAATCTTCCTCTCCCCTGTTCTACAAGAGCAGTAACTACATTTGCTTTTCTCTAATCATTTCTCTTTCCCTTAATCCTCTTCATTCTCTGTCTTTGTTTCTGCTCTGCTGTCTTCCTCTCTTCCTGCCCTTTCCCCACCATCAGCTAACAGCCAACTCTTTCTCCTCCTCCTCCTCCTCTTCTTCAGCAGGACAAATAAACAGTGCTTCAAGCTGAGGGATGGAGAGCGGCTCTCGGCCCGAAGCGTCCAGCTTGTCTCCATCCCCCGGCGGGGCGGGACGGACGACAGGGAGAGGTGTTGGAATGAGAGCTCTGTCTGGGCACCGGGTTTATTTAACCTCGGCTATAAATCCTCTCGCTCTGAGGATGCTGAGAGGGGAGTGTGTGAAAGAACCAACACTGTGGCAGCAAGTTATGTATTTATATATGTTAACTGTCTCCTATCGCAGCTACTCCCGCACAGACACCGGGTCACGTGTTTGCACTGTATAAAGAAAATAACATGTTGCTGGCACCACGTCAGCATAATCAGAGTATGCACATACACACACAGAGAGAGAGACTCACGGAACATGGTCATGAACTGCAGAGGCCGCAGACCCCATCTGCCCCACAATGTTTTGTATTCGTGGCTATTTGCGTAACTCTCCAGGTTAAATGCTGGTTCGGTGCCAAAAGAGTCCAGGATTCTGAAGCGGCACCTATAGAGTGATTCGAGAAACAAGTAAATATCAAAAGAAACCTTTGATACATTTGATTTATCAACTCATCAATGATCACATGACCACAAACAACTTTTGGTGTGTAATGCTGCCGTCATCATGTGATTATACCACTAACCTGAATTGCCCTGAATGTACTGATAACATAGATAATATTATCATGACAAAATATTTATTATCTAATCTTTTTAAGTTGAATGCAGTGAACTCACACTGTGTCTGCTTTACATTAAAACAATATCCGACTAATACAAGCTACAAAGAGAGTAATATTGGTTGCTTATTTAGTTATGATATTAAGAATGAAGGTGGAGGATAGTGTTTCTAAAACTTGATTTACCTTAACATTTAAATTCTTAATAATAGTGATTATAAATTAATCTTAAATATAAAAGTATTATCTAAGTAGAGCAGCACTGATCTATTAGAAGCATGAGTGTGTATGTTGGTAATTGTGGATATATACTGGTAATGCTGGAAAGCCAGTCCCATGGCTCCCTGAAGGTGAGCCAGACCATGGTAGTCGGTGTAGACGAGGTCAAAGGGTAGCGGCCTCTGGATTGGACAACTGCCTCGGCCTGGAGCAGCACCTATCAGGCTAGACACACATCGTAACACTAATTTACCTCCCTAAACGTTGCAGTAAAAACATTTAACAATTCAACATTCAACAATCAGCAGCAGGGGGGTCCAGTGGTAGTCGTCACCTGTGGAGTTGGCGCTGGGATGTACTGAGGGTAACATTGTGGCCCAGGATTGTCAGACAAGCGCTGAGGTCCGCCCATTGGACCAGCTCGCCCAAAGGACCCCCTCTCTCCACCATGGCTTCAAAACGCTGACCAGCGCTCCCAGCCAGGGCACCGGGATACAGCAGCACCTACATGATGGAACGTTTCAAAGATAAGACTAAAGGTATTTAGAGAAGAGGCTACTCATTTCTGTTCTTTCATAGCTCTTATTACAACTTCTAAACTCTTCTTTCTTCCTTAAATTGACATATTGAAACATGAAAACTTCCTGAACCTAGTTTTACATTTCAGATTGACATTTGTTTACTTTAGTTTTAAAAGTACTTATTTCAAAGTATGTCTAATGTCAAACCATTGATCGTCTTTTCCAGAGGGGTAGGGTTAGGGTTAGCTCAAGGTTCTGTCAAAATCTAGTTCCAAAATAGTGTATCACATAGAACATGAGTAAAGTTGCATAAAAATTCAAAGATGTTTAGCATCTATATTCGGCCATATTTTTTACAAAGTGAACTAGCTTTTTATTTAATTAAAACTAAATGACGCTCAACAGAACGGCCGGCTGTTTATACCCTCACCCGACTTGCAACCGTCCTGTTGCTGCTTTGCCTCATCCTCACACCAGCATGAGTCCAGCGCTCAGACATCCTCTCCACTCTGGACCTCATGAAGTTTAACGCAGGTCCACTGCTGCTGTTGCCGATGACCTCGTACAGTTGGCTCAGAGACGTACGTATCACTACCTGTGTACAATCAGAATGTGAAACAAAAAATACAAAATAAAAATAACTTTATAACATAATGCACTTTTATTGTATATAGAATAGCATTCCAGAGAAAGGTGCTTTGTGCCATGTATGACCTACGATTAAAGGTTTATAAAATCTGATCTGTTTTTGTAGACTTGACCACGGTATAGTGAGAGTGATATGAACTTGGTATGATTGTACCTTCTCTGGATTGGAGGGAGGTTTCCTGTGCCATGGCAGCGCCGAGTGGTTCCTTCCAAAGCGCGGAGGACAAAAATCTTCTATTTGGCTGAGGTAAGTCAAGATGGAGCAGGTGGTGCCATCCACCCCATAAAAAGCATAGCAGGGGTCTGACTGCCAGCGTACCTGCAGGAACTACCAGACAGATTTATAATGATACGAAAACAGTCATGCATACAGCAATATTACACACATGCTTTATTTTATTAAAATGTATTTCTGTATCCAGATCAAACTTAATCGTCTGCTTACTAATTCCAGAAATGTCTGTCTGTCTGTATGTCATCTTATAGACTTCACACTTGACATGTGTATTATTAATGGCCTGGGGAAGTAAAGTGCTACAGCAGTGGTTCCAAACTGGGTCAAACCTCAAGTCAAAATCGCTGCCAAAGCATTCTTATGATTGGATTTTTTCCCTTCTACACAGGAGTGATTCTATGTAGAAGTTGCTCTCGAAGTAAAAGCACAATGTATGTTTCGTTGTTGAAATGCTTGAAATTGCCCTCAATTACAGAGCTTTTATTTTGAAAAATTGTGAACTTGGGTCTGAATATGGTGTTGATTGTTAAACAAACCTCTGAAATCCTTCAAACTTATATATAAACCACAACAGTCAACAGTAATACAACAAATACAGTTTAATTTTATGAAAAACATTGACCATAAAATCATCATTGCAGATAAACCAGATGGGATGAATAAAAAGTGTTCTAACTTTACTCTGCACCATAGACTTTAAAAGACTCCAGAACACATTAAAGAAAAATCATTCTAAAAATTGTAATACACATGTATTGTTCAAATTTGAAAAAAGGAGGTTGAATACAGTAAGCAGACATGTAGCCATTAAGTTTATGCTACCACAAATATTTTCACTTTCTCACCTCCACTTTTTCGGCACAGACCGGATACGCAGCATCCATTGGCACCTCACACTCACTGGGCCCTGTGGGCGAGATATGAGCCGTCAATCAGTTTTATTTTCAGAGGCCGTAGATGCGTCATTACGCCACAGTCCCGGCTTTAGTAACAAAAAGAACATTGTAGAGTCGACTCTGGGTAATGAAGGATAGTAGGTAATGACTCTTATATACAATCTCTCAACTGTAACGCACACAGTGAACAGCAGCCACCAGAAAGACATACAGAGGCATTGAGGGCAGAGTGTGTTACGGGCCATTTCCCGTAAAGCCCTCCCACCATCTCTTGCAAATGTCAATCAACTGCTGAACACACACGCACACCTGACCCACCTGCCTCCTACCAAACATTCCCCTTTTACAATGCGAGCGTTTGCCAACATACACAGCTCTGAACGGTGTAAAACAACCTAGTTAAAATAAAAAGAGAGAGGGAAAAAAGAGATAAGAAAACCTGCAGGAATAGCTGAGGTGTGAAAGCCCGCAAACGGTGATATGCTATAGGAGCGCGGCAAAATAGGAAAAGAAAAAGAAAAAGTCCTCCCTCTGCAAAAACAAGAGTACGAACAGACAAGTTGGTGAAAGGACTCCTGGGTAATTCAGGCCCATTTTATGGTGTGAGGTAATGTGAGAGGGAGGAGGATGAGGGGTGAGCAGGCTGGCGATGGAGGAAGTGTGTGATGGCGTGCATGCGGGTGGCATGGGTGTGTGTGTGTGTGTGTGTGTGTGTGTGTGTGTGTGTGTGTGTGTGTGTGTGTGTGTGTGTGTGTGTGTGTGTGTGTGTGTGTGTGTGTGTGTGTGAGACACCCTCTGACTGTAACCCACCTCTCACCTGACACCTCACAGGAGGGTCGCAGTGTAGATGTAAACTTTTGGGACTTGTTAAATCTCTATTCGAGGACTCCATCCCCCATAACCACCTGCACCCACTCCCCTTTAACCCCCCACACACCCTCCACCATCACAGCTTGTTAATTTCACTGTGTGGTTAACCTCTATTGAGTCTACCAACTGTGCGTTTGGCTCCGAGCCTGTCCAATTATCGAAGGTGCGTACAGGGAGAGGGTATTTATTTGGTGTAGCCACAACATTGACGCATGTTATAACTGGAGCAAACCATGAAAATGCTGTTTTAATTTGGACAATGAGGTGCTTCTGGTGAGGTAAACTGTCAAATGAGAGCGAAACACTAGAATTGTGTGAAATAGCCTCATACAAGTCTTATCTATTTAAATTCATAAATATAAACCTGTGTCTTTACATCCAAATCCAGAGAAAACAGTCCCTTATCCTTTTATTATAAAGCATCATGGTGTCCATTCATCATGCAGACAGACACATAGACACATAATTCTCTGAGCAATCAATGAAAATGTGGAAAAATGCTCAATCTTACAATGTAAAAAATTACAATTCCTAAATCTGCCCCATGATCCTGAGCCACACCAGAATCTATTCTTATTTCCTATCTTATCCTGCTTCCATCCACCAATTGAAATGATAATCCGTCCTGTAGTTTTTGCCTAATCCTGCTCCCTAACAAACAAACACCAGTGAAATGTAACCTCTCTGATGGTTTGACTCCTCCCAGACAAGTCAAACCAATAAAACCTCCCCAAGATAAGATAAGTAAAACCCATCAATGGAGATTAACTACATGTGATAAAAGCCTTGTCTTTACCTCTCTGTGCTCTGAGGTCATCATGCGGCGCTGGAGTGTTCGAGCGATGGTGATGCTCGTGACTGCGGCCGAGCAGATCGAGCTTCTGGGCCACTCGCATGAGCTCCTTCTCCACCAAGCGGGCCAGGCCTTGCTGGTCCTGTCTGAAGCTGCAAAGCACACACATTTATTCGACCTCTAACCAACACTGTAATTGTATAGATCAGTAAACAGTGAGGTGCTGTTGAGGACCTCTGCAGTATCACACTGAGGTCCTCTCTGCTCAGCTGGGTCACATCTCTCTCTCTGCTCAGCCTCTGCACCTGAGTGCTCAGAGCCTCCAAACGCAGAGCCAGTCTCCGAACGCCGAGACCACGCTGACCTGCGGAGAATCAGAATCGGGTTTTATTGCAAAGCAGGTTTACACATAGTAGGAATTTGATGTTGTGTATTTGTACAAGAATAAATATTAAACAAATAAGATTAGGAAACAAAATTCAATGTAAAAACTGCTATAAGCACCAGGGAAGGGATTGTGCACTAGGTTGTAAAAACACTAGAGACTGGATTGTGCAAAGTACAGTTAGTCGGTTTGTTAGGCCGAGTACATACCAAAACAGTATATGTAACTATATACAACACATACTGTATATGCAGGATCACGCTCCCCTCATTCCAATGTTTTGGTATAAACATATAAACACAGTGTATTAAGTCATATAGAAAATCTCCTAAATAGGAAATCTTGTTCTGTATATCATGAAATAGCAGTGTTATTTAACACTGTTTTCTTAACTCTGGGTCCTGCAAATGAAGCAGTGATTATGGTCACTTGTACTTTCCATATTCGGTGTCGGGCAGTAATGTCACTGGATCATTTTTATACAGAGACACATTTTCCACAAGAAAAATATATGTTTATGACGGATAAAGATGGAAATCAGTCATCATTTTTTTAAAGAAAGTATTTGAATTGTAACTATAGAGCTCTGTGGTCTTTTCACATAAAACACAAACACACATCGGTTTGAACTCTTACACTTACACCGTAGGAATTTATTTTTGGGAAAAGCTCGACACACACTATAGGCACTTTATTAATAGCAAAAATGCCTAGAAATGTCCCACACTTGTGGTTAGGGATGTACAATACGCTATTTATTTTCGGGAAAAGCTTGACACCTTTGCGATTGAGGGTAGTAATGTAGACTGCTGACCTTTAATGCAGTGGAGATGTGAGTTTAAGATCAAACTTCAACATGATCTCCACAATGCAGAAAAAATATTCATCAACTTTAAATTTACAATGATTTGTATGTGTTTATGTGTGTGTGTGTGTGTGTGTGTGTGTGTGTGTGTGTGTGTGTGTGTGTGTGTGTGTGTGTGTGTGTGTCTTTGTGTGTGTGTGTGTGTGTGTGTGTGTGTGTGTGTGTGTGTGTGTGTGTGTGTGTGTGTGTGTGTGTGTGTGTGTGTGTGTGTGTGAGTGTGTTACCCTGATCCTCTGGTGACCTCCCAGCAGGTTCATCCTTGGTCATCTCATGTGGCACCCAGAGGCTCTGCAGCAGCAGTGTGAGAGCTGACAGGCACAGACAGAGCACCAGGCAACCACTAGAGGGCACAATACACAGTGAAGCCTTCTCAATGATACAGCAAACAGCTTTCAGAACATCAGTGGTTGTCAGTCTGTTTCCCTATTCGGTCTGACGTGACCTCCACAACATGAACTCAAGCATCCCTGCACTGAAACACCTGTCTTCTCTCATATTTGTTTATTTAACTAATTTTAACATTTTGAAACTATTTAAACCATTCATACCTTAATCAACTTCTTAGCTATTGATCCCTTACAATAAGCCATTTCTCAACAATTATTGGTCATTTGAAAATGTATCCCTTACCTTAAGTAAGTGCTTATCAAACTAAAGTCTCCCCACATACACCCTTGCAAATAGAAGGATTACCACAATCTTTCTAGATAGATAGATAGATAGATAGATAGCTAGATAGATAGATAGATAGATAGATAGATAGATAGATAGATAGATAGATAGATAGATAGATAGATAGATAGATAGATAGATAGATAGATAGATAGATAGATAGATAGATAGATAGATAGATAGATAGATAGATAGATAGATAGATAGATAGATAGATAGATAGATAGATAGATAGATAGATAGATAGATAGATAGATAGATAGATAGATAGATAGATAGATAGATAGATAGATAGATAGATAGATAGATAGATAGATAGATAGATAGATAGATAGATAGATAGATAGATAGATAGATAGATAGATAGATAGATAGATAGATAGATAGATAGATAGATAGATAGATAGATAGATAGATAGATAGATAGATAGACAATATAATCATAACTCTGCCCAATTTTATGGCTCATATTCTAATAAAGATAGATAATCTAGAAAACAACTTCACATATTGTCAATGTTATAGTTCTTAGTACATTTAGTACATTTGTTAGCCACATATTGGACATAAAATGTCACTTCTGAATAATTTGTGTCATAACCAACCAGTTAAATATTGTTTGAACTTCACAGAATTGATTTTCAGAGCAGAACTAATGCAATAAAAAACTTACAGCCTGACTCCAGCCCCTCACCAAACACACTAAGATGTGGGGAATTTAACTTTTCCATGACCAAAGTGTGTCAAAACAAATAAGTGAAGCGTGTGTCCACTCACTGCTCACTTGGGCGCACACCGTCAGTTTAACAAGGGCAGAGAGAGCGATCACTTCACTTTCATCAGGCCTGTAAACGCACCAGCCCCCAACTAGACAAACACGGTGGAGTCGGGCACAAGCACATACACTAACAGCTTCACTGCTCCCATGGAGCCTGTAAAGCTCCACATTCACATCCAGACAAATGATTTCCATTCAGTCCTCTTTCTGTCAAAGTTGTCAGAGCACTCATCACGACAACAGACGCATGTGCTGGAGGGTATTTTCAAGAGAGAAGAAGTATGGCTGTAAAAAGCACAGGACGAATAATAATAAACCAGATATTTGGCCTCATATCTGCTCCAGGTGATAAATGACCCAAGTCTACACAATAGGAAGAAGCGATTATGAAGTTACTTTCTACTGATCATCTCTACTGTACTTCTTCTGTTCAGTTATTATCCATTGTGTCGTCTTCATCATGAGTCTTACCTGCGTGGCCGTAGTGCAACACGCATGGCCCTCTGTTTACAGGTTGTTGGATTCCACTGTCAAGACAAGCACATTATCAATACATGTATGGTTGCATCTTGCACTTTTTTTTATAATTTATTAATTCATTCATTCAGGTTTTTTGGTCCACATAAACAATTTCCCCCAAGAAATGTCGTACAAATAAATAAAACATTAAATTAACACAGAGTAAATAAATAAGGAAACTATAACTGTTGTTCTGCATCAGTGTGGGACAGATACACAGATGTTTCAAAAGCAAACCAGCACAAACACACACACACACACACATACACACACACACACACACACACACACACACACACACACACACACACACACACACACACACACACACACACACACACACACACACACAGAAACACACGCATCCTCACCTCCTTGGCTCGCCATCCCAACCCACTGGCAGCCACCAGGCCTGTTGTCAAAACACACAAACTCTGTGAAGATAAAGTTGGTGACCGGGAGGTATCCTGCCTCTTTTAATTGTCTCTCTTTTCGTTCTCTTTTCCCTCCTTCTCCGGCCTTGTCTTTTCTCTGTCCCAGCGCATTTGGTTAGGCATCCTGCCGTTGTCAAGGTAACCTGACTCCCCTTAAAAAGAAAACAATACCCGAGTGCTGCTTGGGCCTTTCACGTACACAATGGAGCCCACGCTATTGGGTGACGCAGTTTCTTTCAGTCGCGCTGGCTAGACTTAAGCCTTGTGTTTGGATCTATACTCGAGAGGGGAGCTCATTTAAATAGCTCAAATGGTGCAGATCTTTGGCTTTGGATACACAACACAGTTTAATGACAGTGTAATGCAGACAATAGACTTAAAGAAAAACCCAGAGGAAAGTGTATAAATATCAATTACGGAATAAGATGTTATAAGGACTTAAGGAGTTATAACAGATACTTCAAACTGGAGTTGATTGATTTATTTGGAGGTTTCGTTCTAGTTCATAACGAGAGAAGCTGAAAGTTATATAACAAATTTTAAAGCAAAGATACGTATCATTGACTCTCCATGGGTAATATGATTTGTTTCATTACTCAAAAATGTATTCAATCAATCATGCATGAAGAGGAAAGTATATTTTTTGGGTCAAAAGTGTAAACGCCTGAAGAGGGCGCCATAGTACCAAGATGTTGTTGTTGTTGTAGGCCAGAACATCATACATTGTCTCAACACACTTATTAGTGACGTTACAGAGAAACCCAACAGTTCCTACTATTATATTAGCAAGTACTTTGTTTAAAATATTGTAAACAGTGTCAGCTCTGGAGTCAGGGATATCTGCAGAGAGAGAGAGAGAGAGAGAGAGAGAGAGAGAGAGAGAGAGAGAGAGAGAGAGAGAGAGAGAGAGAGAGAGAGAGCTCAGTGCATGATGGGAGTTCCCCCAGCAGTCCAAGCATGTAGCAGCATAACTGAAAGTCTGTATTTAGGGTATGATGTGATCTATTGGGATAATAGGATGCTGCGAGCTCTTCATTATACGATGGGGCTTCATGAGTAAGGGATTTGTAAGTGAGGAGCAAGAATTTTTATTGTTACAACGAATACTTGCCACAAGGAAGTATTGTTCAGAGCTGCTTACGTCCCGGTCAAGACTGTCTTCAGGTGACGGACCATTCCTCAAACCAAGTGAACTGTATTCTGAAATATACAGAAAAAGCTTGATTATTATATCTACTCTATTTGAAGTTTGCCTCTAAAAAGGGCGATTGTGTCGACCAAGGACACAGATCACAGTTGCAAACAGCAGGCTGAACATTTCAACACCTCTTAACTAACTGACAACATCCCATTTACATGGAGAGGCAGGAGACCAGGGCACTATGTGACTTGGGGACTTGGATTAGCCTCAGTCAGCTGACATATAGATCATTCAAAGAGGGAACGCGTCCATTTCTTTCAAAATAGACCCATACAATCAGCTGCTGATTTAAAGATTTGTATCCCACCGCGTCTCTTGCCACAACAAGTAAGGCAGCCATAACACTGACCCCTGGTTGACTGACTAAGTCATTTGAGGTAAGCCAGATGAGCGCAGGTTTTCCAGGGAGGAAGCCAAGTCGAGCACGAGAGGAAAGATCTGATCAGATCACCTGATGTCGCTCCTTCTACCTGCTGGTTGCTCAACTAACATTTGTGGATGGGAGCTTTAATTGATCCTAGAGCTGCAATCAAATGTAATTTGGTCAAGAAATTACATTTTTGATTAATCTCTTAATTTAGGAATTAATTAATCTTATAATTTAAGATAAGACACCGTATCAGATGTTTTCCTTAATTTTTCTGAATACTTGATTTACAGTGAAATACAGAACCCCCTTCAATTTCTCACATTTGACAAACTTGGACAGGAATTTAAAAAAAATGTAATTGGTGTTTGACTGATTAATTGATTATGAAAATCGTCATTCATTCATCTTGGAGTTTGCATTGATTACCTTCACCAAAGAGCTTATGTTTTCACCCCTGTCCGTTTGTTTTGTTTGTTCGTAAGCAAGATTCACTTCACCATTTTCCAACGAAATGATAAAATAAAGAAATGGATTTCACACATTTTATGGTCCATGGACGACCCACTCTATCCCTACACCCACCACAAAAAAAAAAATCCACACTCACTTTGCATGCCCACATTTTAACTAAGGACTTCTTGTAGATTTATAAGAATGAATCCCTGCTCCTACTTGCACATTACTGACAGGCGAACATGATGCTCACCAGACTAACCCTGTGTTCCAGGTCCTGGTCCTATTATACAATAATTGCTGTCTTACCGATACGTGTGTGTAAATAGGTGTGTGTACACCTCAGTGCATACGTGCACAAGTGTGCGCATGTGTGAGTACGGGTGAGTACATGTGAGCTCAGGAGGGTAGGGAGGGAAGCCGAGGCCGGGCTGATGGTTGGTCACTGTACTGATGTCACGCAGTGAGTGGGAGCGGAAGGATTTGATGAGCATAAACCTTCATAAGCTAGGACCTCAAGGCTTACTGGCTTTACACCCATCTGTCTCTCTGTCACACACACACACGCGCTGACGTTCCCTCATGCTCACTCGAATTTCATCATCACAGTCAAATATGCACACACTTATACACAAAATGTCAGCCTGTACTTTGCGAGCATACATCTTGATCCGTTTTCAGGTTCTGCATGAGTATGAAATCCTCATAGTGATTTGGTGTTCCAGCAGCATTAGTACGCTCAACCTCATGTGACACAGCAGCTGCCGTCCTTCCTGCACACTTCTGTGCCAAATGCATCAAGACAGGTTGTGTGATGTACACTGAATTGGTTGCGGTCGCCATTTTGGCTCAGTAGAACTCGTCTTCTTCCACTTCCACTTTGCAGCCAAGGCTTGATTCTCCTCAACTATCCCAGACGAGGACATGAAAAACATCAGGCGTGTTCAGGAAAAACAACATTTTACTGGAAGGCAATGGCGGCTCCACGATTCAATTATCAATAATAAGTGTCATGTGTTGGGCAGTTGTTTTGGTGGCTGCTTTGAGCAGCTGGACAAAGGCGACCTTGTTGCCCTTGCTTCAGCACTTACTGTCCTGTCCCAGTACCATCACTCGATTGAGAGAGCGAGACTGCAAGTAAACAAGACAAATCGGATGCTGTGATCTGCCGTGCAGTCTCTCCACGGTCACAGCAGTGTAGCATAACCTTATAGAGGAAAGCCTAAGAAAGGAATGGGCTAGATAACTTCAGTGTAAAATAAGACATGAACATACTTCTGGTGGTTTTGATATTGTGTGGTGCTCTGATATCTCACTGTGGATGTCTGTAGGTGGAATAAGAAGCTGATATTAACACATAGAGTATGAACATTGTGTAACGAGTCCCATTTCCATAACCATCAAACATGACAGATCCTCATCTACCTTTTGTTTAAAACGTCACATGGTCAGAGTTTTATAAAATCTCTTTTAAAATCAAAACGTATTTTATCATCGGATTCCTCCATATACAAAAAGAAGATTTAAAATGCTCAGCTGTTTAATTATTTGATTTGCATTGGAAATTAGCTCTCAGATTTGTCTAAATTCATTTGTATGAACGCTGTAAGCCTGGTATATACAGTGGTGTATAAAGTACTTGAAAGCCATACTTGAGTAAAAGTACAGATATCTTACTTTAAAGTGACTCCGGTTAAAGTAAAAGTCAACCGTCAGAAAATGACTTGAGTAAAAGTCTTAGAGTTGCTCATATTAAATGTACTTAAGTATCAAAAGTATCTGGTGTTGAAATGTACTTAAGTATCAAAAGTAAAAGTACCAAATTTTATTTCAACTGACTAAAAAATTATAACAACACTATATATATAATGTATAATTTTACAAATTTTGAACCCAAGATGCTGAAGTTAAAATAGTATTGGACAAGTGCATCTGAACTTCTAGCGACAACAAAGAATCAACACAACAGAATAAACAAGTGCCTCTTGATTCTACCTAAGAACACTAATAGACCTGCCACTAATAGACCAAATGAACCTTTTGAGTCTATTAGCTGTATTTTGTTACTGCCTGGATGTTTACCTGCCTGTAATCCTGCCCGCCAGCTTGTCCACTCATCTACATGTAAGCCTGTTTATTTATCATTAGACTATCTTCACTGAATGGTTCTGCGTTTGTGTTTGCATTAGTTTCCAGCAGGGTGACAATACACCTGTAGGGTATCTTGCCTGTAGGGACGACAAAGTGAAGACACAACCCTGCTTGAAGTTGTACACATTAGCCAGTTTGTACAATACATATACAAAGACTCAACAGCTTCTAAGTTGTGTTGAGTCAGCACAAAGGGCGACTAAGGATTGGAATTGGCAATATATAGATATATAATATCTTTGCAAAAATTATATTGGCATTATAGTGAGTGGAAAACTGGGCCTGATTATCCAGGGTTCCATTTGGGAGGTCCATTAAAAAAATGAATTGTGTGCGTGAATATGCAGTAGTCCACGACACAGTGTTTGTTTTTGGTTGTGTTGGCTGAAAGTTGTTTTTGCGTTTGCTTATATAATTGGTTGTGTTGTTTGTTTTTCCATCTCGACTTGTTTTAAATCTGTTTGTTTTGTTTACGTGGACGTGTAAGACTAAGTAGACACGGCCAACCAATGATAGTCTATTTGCCAACAGTTTTTGTTTTAACCAAGTACTTCCAAATATTTTCTTTAAGACAAGTTAACCACTTGCTGCTTCGAGCTATGTATTTATGTGCAGATGTTGACACAAAGCAGGAAAGGGAAAACGAATGTGAATCGAAAAAGGAATACCTTCAAAAAATTATGTAAAGTCACCTAATAAAAGCCCTCAAAAAGAAAATTAATTTGCCTGAATAATAATCCTTACAATTTCAATAGGGCCTCACGTCTGTCAGTGCCTGTCAGTGCTCGGGCCCTAATAATAAAGCCTGAACCGAGCTCCTGCAGGAGCGAGAAGGCGAGAGAGAGAGAGCGCAAGAGAGGTGCGCCGTGCGTAAAGCTGCACGTTCTGCCAACCTCCGCTACATTCTCAAAACGAGCCAGTTTTGAGAATGTAAGAAGTAGAAAGTACAGATATTTGTGCTCAAATGTAGCGAGTAAAAGTTAAAAGTCGTCAGGAAAATAAATACTCAAGTAAAGTACAGATATGTGAAAAATCTACTTAAGTACAGTAACGAAGTATTTCTACTTTGTTACTTCCCACCACTGGGTATATATCAGTGGAATTTGTGTTTGATACATCTTTTGATATCTTTGATATTGTGTATGACATATTACAGAGTTTGGAAGGCCTCTGCAGGAAGGCATCAGAGAGGGAGTTTGCTATCTTGTGTCTGTTATTTTGAAAGGGTGAACTTTGAAAAATACTCTATTTTTATAATGGTAACAGGTAGGCTTCTCGAAATGATTTACGGTGACCTAGACTGTTCCCTTTCAATTGGTTGTAAATTTATTTTCCTTTTTATTGGCCGCCAGAGGCTTTTTACAAAATTATAAATGTTTTAATTGCTGCCTATCTTTACAGTGAGATATCACAACGAATACAGCTGCATATTTCACAGGGATACCTTTGTTTGATACGAACCTTAACTGTGAACAACACAAAATGAAACAACACAACTGAATTGTGCACCTCTCATGTAAAAATGTCTAAACAAAATCCATCCAACTATAAACTGGCCAATTTATCTCATAGTTCAATCTGAAGGGATTTACCAACTTTTCATTTAGATACATTTGATGGAGTACTTCGAAGCTTCAGTGCACTTTGAATCCAGATGTGAGTTGTTCGAGGGTACGGGTGCGGGTGAGGATCACATCTGGATCCTCTCCCGTGCTGGGCGTGGTGATGGGCGTGGTCTCCAGGGTCCGTGGATGCAGCTGGACTCGGATCTGAAGCCAGTGCGCATGCTCGAGATCTTCCAACATGAGTGCGGCTTCACGTCTCAAGACATCTCGCGTCCAGGTAAGAGAATCCCTCGCTGTGTGTGAGGACCGCTGCTCTCCCCCCTGTCAGTCTGCGGTGGAGCTGCAGTGGAGGTCGTGTCCTGTGGTCCCCGGATGTGGTCTCTGTGTTTTAAAATGCATAATGTCTCATTATTAAAGCTGAAATCTGTAACTAACTCCCGCAGTACACGTCCTACATTAACGTGTGGTTGGTAACGGGTATGCTAGCTGGTGTAGCACTGCTAGCTTGGCTGTGTGTTACTGTTAATTTACCTGTCGTGTCCTCTCAGTGTGTTTTCATGTGTGCCTGGTCCTCTGGTTTTCTGCCGGAGGTCTCGTTAGCCCCTGTCGCTCACTGACAGGAGCAGCCCCGCGGCTAGCTAACGTTAGCAATGCTAACTTGACAGATTTAGTGCCGAATGCTGTTTCAGCCGCTGTCATCTGGGCTGCTCGTTAATGTGTTAATGGACTGAAAGGACAGGTTAAGCAGATCCGCTTGCATGTGAAGCCAGTTCGGTGTGTGTTGACTCGGCTGCACCTGCAAACACTGCCCTGTTACCTGAGGCGACGCGTTAGCCTCCTGTGTGCTAATGTCTGCATCTGCTCATCAGAAGTCAAACTGTCATCCTTCAGTCAGCTGCTGCTGCTGCTGCCTGACCTGAAGCTGTCCTGTCTGCAGAGGCACCAGGAAAACACAAGAGATGATATTCACTTTGAGATAAGGTCCATGTCCAGCAGCAGATTGTCCAGAACCGAGCAGGACCTGGCTCAGATATAATCATATAAATAATCTAATAAAATGCAGAGCATATGTAGATGATCTACACCTTTGACCACAGATGGGATATTGTAAGTAGAGAACAATACAGGATGAAAGCAAAGGATGTTTACTGTATTTCTGCATATATTAGTGATGTTTGATTAAAACCAACAATTATACAAATTGTGTATTTACATACACACACTTACACACACAGAGTGGAGAGATAGCATACAATATGATATGAATATAAAAACAATTGTAGTCAGTTTAATTATCCGGCCAGTACCAATGCTATATTTTAAATGAATGATACATCTTCATGAGAGCTGATATATACTCCTACAGTCTATTGGTGCACCTATACTGTCAGTTTACTATAGTGAAGACCTAAATACGTATGCATTCGCCAAATTAGCTAAGTAGGCTAAACTCATTTTAGGATGAACTTGCATTACCTTTGAGGTGCCATGTTTGTAGGCTTCCACTTGGATGCACAGCTGCTGCTGCTGGGATGTGACTCTGCTGTGCTGCTCTATGGGAGCAGAGATCCACAGATCGGCTGAGCAGTGCTGCAAATTGTCTCCATGGGATAAGTTGACCTAGTTTAAAATATCATGCACTGAGGTTTAAGGACTGGATATGGTAACTTTGGTAGTTGAGTTTTGCAATTTGCTCAACAGCATTTTAAATTACTTCACTATGCCTGTTTGTGTTACTGATGGGCCGAGTATATAAGAAGTTAATATATCATTATATATACTGGCTTAATTTAGTAAGTTATCTGAGATGTTGGGGTGGCCTGCTCAGTTTCTTTTGTCTGCTCTGAATCGAATCTGCCTCAGGTCAGTTACATCCACTGTGAATGATAGAATATACATGTATATTAACATACTCTCTAAGAAGGAAAGGCAGTCTCGCTGTAGATTCACCGTGCACGCATGAATTTGTACGTGCCCTCTTCCATGTGACTAGGAGGGCATTGTGTAATGGTCTGAGGATTTTATGACTATTTTCAGTATATAGCAAATGATCTTTGGACGTGCGTCTTCTCGTGACTTGTCGAGAAACATGTGGAATTGTTTAATGATTGTACGACTACCACTCTATGTGAATTAAACACAGCAAATAGTCACAGGAAATGCTTCTCCATGTATCTTGTGGATAAGCACTTGCAGGAAATTACATAATTACTGCATAATAGTGGCGCTTTCTTTAGTATCTAACTCTGCATGGATAATTTAATCTGTTCGAGAAATATTTTTGCATCAGAGGTCATCTGAAGTCGTTTTGTGCCTGTCATAAGGCAACACTAAGAAAGTCTTGCCATGCATTCCATTCAGGCTACGGATGTATTTGATTAAGTTTTCACTTGAAATGTATGAAATGCAAGATGCTTTTTTCAGATCTGAAGATCTTTACTAAATCGTTGATCTGATAAGTGAAATTGGCTAATGTCATTTTACAGTAGAGATTTACTGTGTCCGCTCTGTGTCGCATCTTTTCCTGAATCCTTTCAAATCACCTTCAATGGAATAAAAATGTAAAAGTAAATTATTTCTAGCATTTTAACAAGCCTCATGAATAATGACAATGCAATTATGATAATACACATTCATTTTGTAATTTCCCCCTTTGTGTTTTTCAGTAACCAGCATGGGCAGTGAAGAGGAATAAACTAGTTATCTGCTGTGTGGAGGACAGAAGGTTTTTTTTAAAACCCCAGCGTGACTGCTCTCTCTTCACAGTCCAGCAAGTTTCCAGCATCATGGCTGAAGAAGACTATGGCAGCTTTGTGGACTGGGACCAAATGGGGGATCTGGCCAATAGTGGCGGGCCCACCAAGGTAGACTGCAAAGACCTGAAAGAGTTCAAGCAGATGGCTCGCCAGGGTTACTGGGCCAAAAACCACAAACTACGAGCACAAGTCTACCAGCAGCTTATCAAAGATATTCCCTGTCGTACAGTCACCCCTGATGCAGCAGTGTATCGTGACATCATGGGAAACTCAGCCACTAAGAAACCTTCCTCCCACATGCCACTACCAGACTTTGTGGATGGTATTCCTTTGCCAAGGTACTGCCTGAAGCCAGAGGCAGTAGCATCAGCTCATAAGATCATCAACTGCTTGGCTGGACAGTTTCCAGATATCTCCCACTGCCCGTCACTTCCGGCTGTTACTTCTTTGCTCCTGCACTTCAGCATGGACGAGGCTCAGTGTTTTGAGCACGTCAGCCGCATGCTGGCCTGCAACGAGCCCGGCAAGCGGCTGCTCGACCAGACTTTCCTGGCCTACGAGTCGGGAAGCATGACGTTTGGTGACCTGGCCAACAAGTACTGCACAGCCGCCCACAAGTTAGTTATAGCCACAGCCCAGGATGTGCTGGAAGTCTACTCAGACTGGCAACGCTGGGTGCTCGGAGACCTGCCTTTCAGCCATGTCGTCCGGGTGCTGGACGTCTACCTAGTGGAGGGCTACAAGGTTCTCTACCGTGTGGCTATAGCCTTGCTCAAGTTCTACTGTAAGCACAAAGCCGGAGCCCAAGGGGGCCAGAGCAGCGAGCCGGATTCAAGCAAAGTCAGGGCGGACATTCAGGCTTTCGTCAAGGGCATTGCCTCCACCGTCACACCTGAGAAGCTGCTCGAAAAAGCCTTCTCCATCCGCCTGTTTAGCCGCAAGGAGATCACTCTGCTGCAGCTCACAAATGAAAAGTCCTTGCAGACGAAAGGAATCACTGTCAAACAGAAGCGGTATAGTCAATAATGGTTATATTTACACAGTGAATTGGGACCATCTGTCAATAAACTTTATTTAGAAACCAGGCTGCATCTAGTGCATTTACATCAGTGACATTGAATCCATCACATGTAAACTGAATCATACCACCATACACGTCAAAGAATTTTAGTCATCTATATAAGACAAAATCATTAGTTGAAGTTTATACCCATATGTCTAAAATGACTCATGTGAATGACATTGAACTTAATTAAAAGCAAGTCACAGTTCCTGGACTATTGATTTAGACCATTTAGACTATTTTCTACTATGGGTGATTATGATAAATTATGGGATGAGCAGTTTCATTTTCATTTTCATTGTTTGCAATAATATTTTTTCTTTTAAGCTTCTTATGCCTGCATGCTTTGAAGAATGGTTGAAGTTTCCCTTGCATCCCTGTTTAACATCATGTTTCTGTTTCCATTTTGTTTGGTCTGTTCCGCACTTTTCCATCCACCATCTTGTCTCGTCTGCGCTCCACTCCTGTGCTCACTGCTTTGGTTCATTTACAGTTTTAGGTGGGTCTTCTTCTCTATGCTCCTCTCCAGATCTATTTCCAATTTTGCCAAATAGTCCCTAACTCTCAGAAGCAGTATGGTTAGTGTCAGTAGACTCTCAGATGTCTGCCATAAATACATTCACACCATCATGTGCTTCAAATGATTATCGAAGGTTTCTGCGTCACCAACCATTGGATCTTTCTCTCATTCGCTGCCTCTTCATCTCCCTGTGTTTACGTTTGTGGCGTCTCCAGGCGGAACGTGCAGCTGGCCCTTAACCCAGACACCTTCTCCTCTGAGATCGTCAGCGCCAAGGAAATGCGAGACATCTGGTCGTGGATCCCTGAGCGCTTTGCTCTGTGTCAACCACAACTCGTCTTCACCACCTCCACCCATGGTTGCAGCCTGAACAGGTACTCTCTCAAATGCTTACCTCAATACAATCAATGCAGCTTTTGGCTACTGCTCTCAACCAACATCTCAGGCCCTGTTTTGAATTTGAAGCTGTGAACCAAAACAACAAGCACCAAAAGCAAAAAAGGTTGTAACTTGGAAACGAAACCATAAATAAGGAAAATTTGCAGAGACTTCTGCGCTTTTTTCATTGTCTGTTTATATTAGACAGACACAACTTAATAAAGATCTTTTGATTTGCTTTGGGGAAAAATTAGTAGGTACACTCACATACATACTGGAAGCAATTTAAAGTGTACAAACTGTACTAATCAAAGTGCCAGTGTAACACATATAGTATAAGATAACACGTGTTTATTTCATCTTCCTCTTAGCCACTGCCTTATTTTACAGAAGTTAAATAGGTTTTGTCTTCGCAGTCAGTTTGAGGAATTGCTTTCACTGAGTTGCAATGAATTAAACGCTCACATTTCCCTCCAGATTCTACTCACATTGTGAAGGCTACGAACCCACCTTGCTCCTCATTCGGACCACCGATGGAGACGTGAGTAATACATACATTATTATTATTTATAACAGAGACACTGACGTGTGATATGATAACACCTTGATGTCATCACACCAGATAATTCTGTGAATATTGATGCAGCTCGGATCAATAAGCCATCTTCATATTAAGGTTTTTGTCCGTAGTTATTACAGACAGCAAAATGCAGAGTTAAATTGAATGTCTACATGTTCTCAACCTTTGTTGGGACAGAATTACTGAATTACTGAGTCAAAACTAAATAGTGTTGGTGTCACTATCATGGACTTGTTTCTGTCTCTGACACTTCCTGTTTCAGGTGTGACAGTTAAATGGGGAAACAGTTAGTAAATGGTTGTCATGTTCGACCAGTAAAATCCACCCTATAAAATCTAGCTGTTGTGTGTGTGCAGTGTAATACAAGCCCTTTGGTAGTGACCTACACGCAGTCAGTCAGTGTTTTTCATTTAATAAGTAAAAAGGTCCAGAGAAGCTTTCTGATTTTCAAAATATTTCTCGTCCTCTGTCAACGTGGATCAAACCTCCACAAACCTGCTAATCGTATGAATTTAAGGTATCTTAGAAAATAAAGCCTATGCACATGAGCAAGTCCAACAGATTGGTGTTACACATGATAATTATTTTTCTTCTTACAGGTATGTGGAGCCTTCCTATCCACAGACTGGGAGGAGCGGAAGAGAGGAGGCAACAAATTGAGTTTCTTTGGCACAGGGGAATGCTTCGTCTTTAGGGTCAGTTAATTTTACTATCCTTATTTACGAGCTTGCATTCAGCAGAAAATAAATCCTTGCCCCTTTTAGCTGAACTTCCGGATGCTCTTAGAGATCAATTGGAGTGAAGATGTCTTTTTACTGAGCAGTAACACTTTTTAACCACCAGAGGGTACCATCCACTATGGTTAACTGTGTTCTTGAGGTAGTGGCCCTGGCCTCAAGCAGCATCCAAGGCTGCCATTTGAAAAGCCTGCCTTGTGGGTCACAGTTCAGCTAATGACTTGTCCTCGTCTCCCTCTGTACAAACAGCCTCACATTAAGTTTGATCTGCTTTTGAACCTGCCACTTTGAGCTTTAGTTTTGGGTGAGACTGGATCTCCTTTAGTTACTTGTCTATTTGTGTGGATGCACAGCAGTGGGCCGTCTGAGCTTGCACACCAGGAAATACCATCATCTCACTCACTAATTCTTAAACAAACACACACATCGGAAACTCCGGTAATCTGATCCAGTCTGTATCTGACCGGGGTTTCACCTGACACCACACCTGACACACACAAGAGGCTGTCAGCAGGGACTCATGTCCCTCAGATGTGCGGTGGAGGGTTGGAGAGGGCGTGGAGGGATTTACTGGCATATATTCTTTCTATTGATAAAATAGAAGCTAGGTTATCACACTAGTACCTCTTCTGATACTCTTAAGATAATAAGTATTTATTTTGCGAATGCATTCGTAATACTATTTTATAACCTCCGCCAAGAAAGTTACGTTTTCATCAGTGTTAGGATTATGCAAAAACAACATAATCCGATTTCCATTACATTTTGTGGAGAGGTGGATTATGATCCAAGGAAGAACCTAGTAAATTTGCAGTAGATCCAGACAAATGAACAGATCCAGAATTTATTTTGTTTAACTTGTTTTTAACATGTCGAGAAAGATAGGGCCTTGGCAGAGGAACACACTCCCTGAGCACCTTTCTAGATGAATGTGTGGTGCCCTGGAGTGTAATTTGATGATGTCTGCCGTGCAGAAGAAGTCACCACTTTGTTTCCCTTGTTAGCTGAAGCCGGATATTGAGCGCTACGAGTGGGTGGTGATCCGCCACCCGGAGCTGGCCTCCTCCATCAAGGTCCAGGGTGAAGACGACACGGCGTCCGCTGAGGGCCAGAACTCTGAGAACCACACCTTACAGCAGCCAGAGAAAGCTGTAGGAGAACTGTCGCCCTTCCTCTCCGCTCGCCACTTCAACCTTAACTCCAGGAATACTTCCATGTTCATGGCCGGAAACTTTGACTCCATCATCATAGGTGAGTGGATTGTTAAAGCATCTTATTACTGCCTATTTAACATTTTATGATGGTAACTGGCTGAATTTAGATAATGGGTGCTTCCACACACAACTTGTTTGGTCGGGACTTTCAGACTTCAGTGTTTACTCCAAAACAAAATAACAGCTGAAGGCTTTCCCACAGACCATAAGTGAGTCCGACCAAAAGAGATGGTCTCAGTTTTGATCCAACTTAACCATGGTTTTAAGTGGTTTGCCGTGGGAAATAGGATTGGATAGTTCTGACTTTAGGACCAATTTCAAGAAATAGAGACAGCATTAAAGAATAGAAGAAGTAGATGCAGGATAAGGGAATGCCCCAACTCGCAGGATAGCTTGCAGCCTTCCCCTCTGCAGTATAATGTTTGAACGATGAGGACATGTATTTGGCCAATTCAAACTAGTATTGAGTACTGGTCCGGAAATTGCTGGTGCTGGTAGCAATATCATAATGATATTTATTATATTGCTATTATATTATATATTAAAACCATATATATTGTCCATTCAAACTGGAGAAGTGGCCACACGGTCAGAGGCCCGTCTTTAAACCAATTAATGTCAGGTAGATGCAGCCCAAGTAGGTTATGATAACAGGACATATCGTACATATTTTATTCAAATGTCTTTTGTCCACTTCTTCAATTGCAATGTGTAACCAACAATAACTGGATCAAATGTTTACATTGGGACAAATGTATGAACTCGGTTCGTACTTTCGCGGGTGAAAACGTCCTAAGTTACATAGTTGAGTTGAAGATTTTTCCATTGTCGACTAAAACATTTAAAATGCAGTAAATGTTGGATTTTAGCTTTTCTTTCATGTTTATGTAACAATGTACTTGGTTGTGTTAGGTTTAGATCATTAGCAGAAATGCAGCATTGTTCTCCGTTGCTTTTAACTTCCACATGTTCTGTGCTATTATGTTTGACCAGGGGGAGGTGAAGGCAACGCTCTTTACATTGACTCAGAACTGAACCACGGGCGCTCCGGCAGCTGCGCCACCTTTGACAACCCGCCCCTGTGTGCAGAGACCTTCCAAGTTGCACTGCTGGAAGTTTGGGGTTTCCAGGATGCCATGGCTTCATAATGCTGCACACACACACACGCAATACACATTCATGTTGATCCATACATATCACATACATGGACACATAGGTGCATAAGTCCTGATAATGTCCAGCAGTATTTGAGGTGGAAAACCCATATATGTAAACAGAACTACAGCCGTCCTACAAATTCATAAATGATTAACTATTTTTTATTTATTATCGCAGCTAATCCAAATTCCACATGTGAAAAAAAATGTGATATATTTGTTTGGTTTTGTGTTTATTTTTGTATTTACAGATTTGTATTATTGTAAACTAATTGTTTTGTGTGCAGTCATATGAAGGAGGTGTTTAGATCAACTCTAGATAAAGGTTTATCTAGACGTTTTTTTAATGTCGGCTGTGTATTCATGTTGATGCTGAGCAACAATATTTTCATTTCTGACTTCAGTACTGTTTGTTCTGTGGTTTAGGTCTTTCTGCCAAATTCACTTTCAGCTATCTCTCAGTCCTTAAGAATATATCATTAACCAGAACATGTTGATCAATTGAGGTTTATGAGAAAAAAGTCAAGTCAGTAAATTTGATGATAAGTGTTTTTAAATGTTGAAACAATTAGATGTACTAAAGTTGTACCAGGGCAGCTTTGCCAAGTCGGGTTGCATTTCCCCACACGTTGATTTACCATCACTATGTGGGAGATCTTTTAAACAAATTAACGTGGTACATGTTCGTGGATATCAGTGGTGAGTTTGAGTGTTGCCATTTTGCACCATACGTGAAAGTTTTCGTTCGGATGAGTGTCAGTCTCTCCTTTGTATAGAGTAACAGTCTTTTTAAAAGTCAAGGTGTTATTGGTTTACAAGCAGTTAAGATAAATGCAGTTTGCTCATCCTTCTCCTCTTTTTACCCTTTTCCCTGTTATCTCCGTCCTCTTCCCTTGTGCGAATAGTAACAAAAGTCCAAATCTGTGCACTGTTGGAGTTATACAGCCTATTTGTATCTCTGTGTTCAAATATGTGCTCCGGTGAAACATCAGTCGATGTGTTCTACATGTGAAAATACAGCAATACGCTTTCAGCAGAGTGACTCCATCTGTGTTTCATTGTCTCACTGTTGACTTATTCTTTCTCCCGCTTCTACCACATCTCTGTCGCTGCAGAGAGAGGGTAACATTTCTTGTGACTGTTACAGAAATGTGCCAGATGCCTTTTCAGGTCAGCTGACCATGAATCCTACCCTCTAACCCTCTAATCCCCATCTTCTTGTGTTTTGCTCCACTCCAAGTAGTTACAGTTGGCATATGTGGTCCCAAAATGACTGGACTATGTATATCTTAATACAGAAATTTTAATTTAATTTTAAAATGTTTTTATTTGTTTGTTTTTAAATTAGACATCATTTTTGAGATTCAGAAAGATTTAAGATCCAATTTATTAGATGAAAGAAATGACAATGTGGCAAATGTCACATGACTTATATGGGTTAAAAACACTCTGTGACTACTGCATTACTCACACTCTTGAGCAGACCCTGACTATTTTAGTTTGAACGTCTGGTGCATGTCTCTTACTTTGTGGAAGCTGACACTGAGCTGCATGAGTGGAAAATATTAAGCAGAAATGAGTCAAATGCACCAACAGGTACATCTATAAAAGCCGCCTGCTCTTAGTGGCCAGCTGTCTTACAGAACTCAATACATCCAAGTGATTACTTAACAACACCCACGTCACACACGCTGCATTTGTTATAAATCTGTGTCTATGCTGATACATCAAAGCCCTATAGCCAATTCATTTGCAGTGGGTGTGGCTCGGCCGGATGCATGTAAAGAAATTAAGTATCTTGGATCGCAAAGTGCTGTAGTAATTCCCTGTAGCAGTACAGTAAGTGGCATTGACTCCATCTTGCCAAGGCTGTGCTGTTCATTCAGGATTCACACTCGGCTTATCGCACATGCACTCCTATATTTAGCTGCTCCTTTGGGTGTTGGTCTGGCGCATCTCCTGAAAACCATGCTTTCCAGCCTCAAGGAGTAAGATGCTTAAGTGTTTAACGTGACGCTGAGGTGGGCGTGTGCCTGACCAGCCCCCACCCCATGGACAACAAGGGGGCTGTGGACAGGGGGATTAAGACGTAAGGAGGAGCCCGACATATTGCCTGCATTCACTGACTGAATATTGCAATGTAGAGAAGGGTGTATCTTTCAGTCACTGGAATCATGTCACTAACCTGCCTTAAGGACTGAATCCTAGATGTCCTGCAGAATTCATGATAGTAAAGCAAAGCTGGGTTTTTAATATAGGATTGAAGATTTCCCACAATATTTTTTATTTGTTTAAATGACTGGAAAATTAATTATTTCAATACACTTAGAAAGAAACAGTAACGTCAACCCTGAGAGTATCTTAGCTCTGTGACATCCCTTCTTCATAAATCCTGTTATTTTCTGTACAGAGTGTGTCAAAAATTAATCTGTTCGGATCATATTTTTCAGATCCACTGATAAATTAAGGAACCACATTATTGTTTGTCAGATCTACATTGTTCTCTTCAATAAATTATTCTATACAGGACATCTCCCCTATATTGATTGAATCATGTTCTGCTGAGCATTCATCATAGTTCCCCATTTTCCTTCCTCAAACGACATCAGAAAAACCAGCCTTTAAAATGTGGTCTGCTCTTATATCCTCCAGTTATTACAACTCATTGATTTAATAACCACACAAGGACAAGGGCATCCACCTAATAGTTTTACCCACCCACCCAAAACCAACAGGAAACAACAAGGTGTGGGTGCACAGGCTATGTTATTACTGCAAATGAGCTGGTTGCAAATGTCTGTTGAGTGCATGTCCCATATAGGACAATCGCAGCCCAGCATCAAAGGCTGCATTCATATCCTTCCAAAGGAGTCCTGGATCAATACACGTCCAGTCAGAAGGGAAAGAGAAAATGAAGTGAAAATCACTTATTAGTTTCTGACCTTTTTGTTTTGAGAGCATCACCGCAGGCACACACACACACACACACACACACACACACACACACACACACACACACACACACCATCACCATCACTGCTTCAAAATTATCCATTCTTATTGCATAATACAACCTTGCATTTGGCAGCTGGAGAGAGATGCTGGCCTGAGTAACGTGTCTGAAAGGATGGAGGCCTGTGATGCTGGTGTAGAAACTGCATCTTGACTGAAGAGGCTTTACAGTGATATGGGGGAGGGGTCCTTCCCTGGTCCTGACTGGCCTGGGTGATGCAGAGAGAGAGAGAGAGAGAGAGAGCAGGCAGGATGGATGGAGGAGGAAGAGGAGGAGGAGGAGGAGGCATGGGGATGGCACAAGCTCTCCCTGTCTGCATGCACGCTTCTCCCCCCCCCCTCTCCTCCACAGTGTCCTATAGCTCTCTGTGTGGATCTCCCACCCCACTAGCTGGGAGCTGTACAGTGGGATGGGGGGGTTGGATTCTCGGCTCCCCACCCCCACCAAACACACACACGCACACACACACACACACGCACACGCACACGCACGCACACACACACACACACACACACACACACACACACACACACGCACACACACACAGACACACACACACACACATTCAACCGTACACACTGAGGCTCAAATTCTCTCACTCACTGCTGCATCACATCACAGCTGACTGTGAAGCACCACATGCTGCATGGTAGAGTCCTGGTGCAAATATGCAGAAATGCAATAAGCAAAACCAGGAGTTTTAACATTGGGGGATTTCACTTGAATCAACTCTCTTATATCATAAATCACACATAATCTGAATTTTTAACTAAATGCATTTCCACATTTGAAAGAATCCCGTGTCTTGATTTTCTTATGAATGAAGACAAACACATTTCCTCTCTTTAGATTTGTCTTATTTATCCCAATCCTCTGAAGGGTGAATGCCTCAGTGTCAAAGGGAGAGCCTGCAGCGGAGCATACCAACTGGATGTCTGACAGGGGTGACCTTCAGAAACTAAAAAGGAGGAAATATGAACACAAATATTAAAAAACACTCCCCTTGTACACGCCTATTGTTTTATAAGTGCGATGTGCGCGTAGTTATGATCACCGAGCCCCGTGGTGCTGTCTCCTCCCCGCACACACACGCAGCCGATGATAGGTTTCCACCGTACGGCCGGTCAGGTGACTTTTTCCGCTTCGCCATTTTGTGCCGCTGCGCCGGGTATTTATCGGGAGAGTCGTGACTCGTTCGTTTACACTGTACGGCGGCGTCACACGGTTTCCCTCCGCATCTCAAGACTGTGGCCTTCGAATCCTTTTTACGCCAAGTGCAAGTCTCCTCGGACCCGCCATTAACAGTTCATCTTTTCTACATTTAGTTTACATATCCTTTTTTATACCGAACGAGGAAGAATGGCGACCGAATCCCCCGAGTACTCTCCGTTCTTCGCAGTGATGGGCGCCTCTGCAGCCATGGTGTTCAGCGGTAATTATCACAACACCAACCATCTCTCATGTCTGTGTGTTAGATACAAAATGTCGCTGTGTGGGAAAACCCTGTGCCCATCCTCACGGCTGCTCATCCTCGACTTGTCAGCCACGGTCTCTCCAATGGAGCCGAACGCCACCCGCTAGCTCTGCTAAGGTTAACGTCGCGGTGCTTATCTAGAGCTGTCATTGATTCAGACCTAGCTGGCGATGCTAGCGACTTGCGGTTCACTTGTTATTAGCTAGTGTTTATTTAATGTTAGTTCGATAATGGTTGTCAGTCGTGCTACCTCACTGCCAGGCAGCGAAGACCACTCCAGGCTAGCTGGCTAGCTGATGACGACTACATTCGTTAGCTTCGACTGTAGCGTAAATCCCTTGTGCAAAGGCTCAATGCTGTGTTTGAACGGAAATGATAAAACAGTGACTCAGTCGAAACGATCGGATCGTTCTGTCATGTTGTGATTACCGCGGAATCTGAAAGCTTCACGCTGTCGAAATGCCTCTTTTACCCCCCCGCGGCTAGCTGCGTGTTAGCTTGATGCTCTCAGCAGATGATTTGGGCTGAATGCCCACATTTTCTGCAAAATACCAATCACACTTCTGCATGCAGGGTTAATGGTGTTAACATCAAAAATCGTTTGGCTTTCATGCGATATTTTGTATGTAATGGACTGTTAATGTAGAAACCATGTGATGACTTGAGTTGACATCGTTCTGCGTTAACTGTTCTGCTATTCTGCAATAATTGATTATCTTGTCAAATCAGTGATGCGACATTGAGTCATTTGATAATTAAAACTGTATATTTTTACATCCTTAATGAAAACTGGAAACCAGGATCAGCTAGTCAACTTCCTTATTGCTCAAAGGAATGACACAAGGTCACATGACTATCACATGATGAGACTTCTGACTTGGAATTGCCCTCTTGCTACTGGTCTGGAGTATTATTAATAAAAACGCCAAAGTGATCAATTTGTGGCTCATTTTACAGACAAAAAAAGATTTAACATCACTGTTGCTATCAGTGTTCATAAATAGTAACTCTGATGTGGCACTGAACTTGCACTTTGAGACTGGCTTCTTTCATAATAAGCCATACTGGGTTTATGGTTCCGTTTCCTAGTTTTATTCTTAGTCTTCCTTTATTTCAAGGTAGGCCTCACATCATGTGCCATTTGTGAACTGCAACCCAGGAAAAGCTTCCATCTGACTGGGTTCACTGGTGGGATCGATGCCGTTACAATGGGAAATCAATGCGCTACTAAATGACAGTTTTACAGTTTGACCCACTGTATCTCGAGGCCTTTTGGCAGAACTGGCTGCAGAATTATACTTAGGTTTTCATCGAGCAACATTATTAGACCTTGAAATATACTGTGTTTATAAAGAGCTTTTTCGTGACATAATGTGATCTTGGCTCCTGTCCCCACCTTATCTTGTGTTTGGTCACAAATTCATAGATGCAAACGCTTATTTAAGTGTATTGGCAATGTTGTCACACACTATCACAAATAAATGTGCTATATGCCAATTAGAATATTTCAATATGAAGATTTCAATTACACTGCTAAATGCAATATGCAACGTCTTTTCAATTTTATTTGTAAGTATTAGGAATCACATTGTTGATTTGAAACTTTACAGTACAATCAATGAGCAAATCTCATTCAGTTTTCATCTGGAATAAAGACAATTGCACAACTCAGTATCTGGTATGTCCAGCATTCTGAAGTGCATCACATGAGTGCAGATGATTCATAGCGCCGCCAGACTCCTGGAAAGTCCTTAGCTGGATGAATGGTTGAAAGATGGACATTCAGAAATTCAAACTGCTCTATTTGGCATTTTTGCAATCAGCATGCCAACTGCAGGCTCCTCAGTGGCATTTTGACATTTAACAAAATCTTTTTAGTTTTCTTTTATTAAGACCAGCACAAAACCACACTTGTGCAACACTGTTATCAGCATCTTTTATAAGGATTATATTGTCCAAGACAACCTCACAAATTTGTGAATAGAATTGATAAATTGGCCCCTTTACTGGCTAGAAATTGTCATAGATTTGTTTTATATTTCAACTCAAATCTTCAATGATAAAACTATAAGATTTTATTTTATTCAACAGTACCCGGCAGTTGGATGCCAAAGCCAGCCCTGTTCTTGTCAGCTCTGTTTTACTGTCTAGCGATGGGCAAGGGCAGCATGACGGTGACGGCGTCCCCTGAGGTCAATAGTACTGGTCTGCGGTGGTGAAGGAGTGACAGCTGGGGAATTAGCTAGTAAGGAAGGGATCATGCTGGCACAAAGAAGGGATGTGGTGGTAGTGGTGGGATGGATGGGGACATTTGATGATTCAGGCTTCAGCTTGCTAGGATCGATGTTACGGTGTGTAGTGGAGTCTCCGACACGCAGTTGTAGCTTGTGCTCCTGTAACATCAGCCTGACACAAGCCCAGGGAATATGACAGCGATTTAGAGATTACTGCTGTCAGTCAATCAATGACACACTTAACGTTCCTTATCCTGATAATGAGAGAAGGGTAATTTAAAGAAATGGGTCTGTTTTCTGGAACAGACTGTAAGTTGCTGTGATCCTCTGGTGTCAGGTGATGCAGCATTGTTTTACCCTCTGGGGCCTTGTAGTGATCCCTGGTTCAGAGCAGGTGACACTCACAAGGTGTGATAACCCTTCAACACTTCCATGATAGCTGTGCTGGAGTTCGTCTGTTAACCTTCTCTTCCAAGAACAGTTAAAGTATATAGGAGCCATAGATCCTGGATAATTGACCTGATAAATGTGTGTAAGCTTTTCCAGACATTGCAGATTAATACGATACTGGACATTTGAAGTAATCTTTTTGAACAGTTATTTTTATAATGCTTTCAGTTACTTGAAGAGTTTAACTCTGTGACGGCAGCATTTGTTCGACATCCATGAGATTTGTCGGTGTGTCTCCTTATTCCTGTATCCAGCCTCATGTTTTACACATACAACTAACTTGCTATTTTGTAAGACTGGAAATGGTTTTATCTATGAGAGTTTCCTGATTTTTGTCGTTTGTTCCTTAAATCCAGTGCTTCCTCATTCACTCACTTCCCACGGCCGATCAGTCGCCTTTCTGTTGCTTGGGCATTTCGCGCACAGACCCCTCCCAAGCTGGAGGCACCGCCTGCTCTGACATCACATGGCGTCACAAGGGCATCCCATACATCAAATATTCTGCTGGGAAGGGACAAAGAAAAAGGGGGTAAAAAGCTCTTTACCTAAGCTGAGGGATTAGGATTAAAACCCAGAGGTTGTGCCTCCACACTACTGCAGATGCCGCCCTTTCACAACATCAAACCTATAATCGTCAGGACAGAATGTCGTTGTAAGAGTCTCTGTCAGCAATCACCTGTCACACATCAGTGAGGCCAAGATTACACAAGAAGAATGGAGTCCCAGGATACCTTTCCTGTAGGTATTTTATTAAGAATGGATGGACGAATGACTACAACAGCTGTTCAGTGGAAACCTTGGATGTTGCTAGAATATTGTTCTAAAGAATTGTTGCTTAATGACGAGGTGTGTTTTTGGATCTAAGCCAGTTTTTTATATTGAATTGCAAAGGTTTATTTTTATTCTTCCTTGTGCCGATGTCAGTTTGCTTGATGTGATGTACCATATCATTTTGGATTTGACAATTTAGGCCTTGAGCAAAGATGTTGGAATTTAGTAAAAGAAAAGAAAAAAAATGACAATCGTTCTGGTTTGATGGTCAAGGGTTATATTCAGTAGAAATGTTTCGATAACATTATAAAGCATATTTTAACAGCTGTATGCAACTAACCCTGTATGGAAGTGATGGTTGCTATCATGGTTGTTTGGCTTCACTCAGGCTAAATGTTGTGAAAAATGCATATACAGTGAATGAATGCTTTAGAACTCAGTTGAGTGATAAATTGATATGTAGTTGTGGACATGGCCGACCACCATGCCCACATTTGAAGACTGATGCATTATCGTCTATTTTGCCTTTACATCGACGAGGCCTCTCAGCTGGACTTGGAATTAACCAGAACGATGTCAGGCTACCTCAACACATTCTCCCAAAAAATAAAGATACACAGGGCAGGGGACCTCAGGCTGTGTGGACAAGTCTTCTAAGATGATATCTCGAGAGCCATTTCCGACTTAATCGTTGTTTGTTGGTTATAAAAAGACAAGAAACCTACACGTCAGAATCAAACAGTTATGCAAATTGTTTGCTTATTGCGTTACATGATTTGATCCTATTATGTATGATTTAGTGGTTGTTGTATGCAGCCACTTTAACGGCCATTCACAAGTGACATAGTAACAGCTAGACACAAAATGTTTCGCCAGTGCGATGGAGGACCTGCAGAGGACTGAGGCTATATTTAGCATCAACGCAGCATCTACAAAACTGAAAGCGGGGGAAACGTCTCCCGACTCTCTGAGAATATACCGCATGGGCTTCATAGTGGAAGTACTGCCAAAATGATGACCCATTTAATAGACATGTGCGGACCAATATATTATATGCTGTGGTCAGTGTAATCTCCAAGCTTTCCCCTTTATCACATTTAAACACACAAGCGCACACGCGTCCCTCTGGCAGGGGGATATCTAGTCCAACACGTCTGATTCGTGACACACTGCCTTGCTCTGACAGTCGTCGTTGGGCGTTGCTCGAGATTCTCATTCACCTGGAAGCTGTTCAAATGTTTATGTTGCTGTGCAGAATTACAACCAGTTATTGATTGATGGCTGCTGTTCTATATTTGTTCACATAGTTTCTAATAATGGAGAAGATGGATTATTGATTTTCTCTGTCACTCTCCTCTTTGTGCGCCTGTGTGACGTAGGAGGCACTAGATTTTCTCCTCGGCGTCACAGGCTACAAAGCGAACATGCTGACGAAGCGCTTTGCTCCCCTCCTTCTCCCTCACATTGCAGTGTTACTCATGAGACTAGTGCGAACCGGATATAGAACACAGCAGATGTTGCACCATTGTGTTCTGCTAGTCCTTCCATGGTCTCTCTCCAGTACTAGATCTGACTCCGGAGACGTCAATCCCACTTCTCTTCTGACGTCAGCAGTCTTTCGTGTGCTGAGGCCTAATGGGCTTTTTCATTCAGAGCCATTTGTAGCCCTGCAGCAGGTTCAATTGTAAAATGAAATTAGCTAATGCAGTTTAATGAGATTAGGCACAAACTGGCACTGCAGTTTTGTTTATTTTAGTTTGCATAGTTTCTCTTTCAGTCGGAGAGAACGTGATCTGGTATTTCCAAACTTTAAAAAAAAAAATTTCCCAAGTCAAGCCACATTGGGTTTTTAGAGGGAACAGAAACGTTTTTTTTCTGTTGTTGCTTCATTCCTTATTTCACTTCTGCCTTGTTTTTTGGCCTCATGATTAACTGAAGTTGCATTCTGTTTCTCTTCCCCACCAGCCTTGGGAGCAGCCTATGGCACAGCTAAGAGCGGTACGGGAATTGCCGCCATGTCCGTGATGAGGCCGGAGCTCATCATGAAGTCCATCATCCCTGTGGTCATGGCGGGTATCATAGCCATCTACGGCCTGGTAGTAGCAGTGCTGATTGCCAACAACATCTCAGAGAAGGTCACCCTCTACAAGTGAGTTGAATTAATAGGTTCAAGTTTGACCCTTTTTGTGTTTTATACATTTTATTTGAATTGTCCACACATACTACAGACAAATTTTGCATTCAGAAGCAAATTTGAGCTCTAAAGCAATGGTGATGTGGCACTTTTCCAGATTTCTTTAAGTCACAAGTGGTGTTATTGTCATTTAATATCAACACATACAAGCATGCTCTGTGTTGCACTAGCTTTGATATAGCTCCATTAATCATAAACTCTTAAACAACCACACTGTTGTCCTGAATTACATAGTTGTTCATCACAATGAACACAGCCACGTGGTTAAACACGTAAATGACTGCAATTTCACTCTGGTCACACCAATGCACGTGGACACCACATTCTCATAATCAACACTGGTCTACTCTGCAGTTTAACAACGTGAGTAAAGTGCACTTACATAAAGTATACATCGAGGAGGGCCAGGTGTATGACCTGTACTGCAGCCTGTCACCTGGTGGCAATGGAGGCACTTTGGCTTCTGGGAAACAATCATGTCGTCCATCCTTGTATACCGGCTATGTGCTCTTCCCATGTTAATACTTCAAATGCGGTCAGAACACTTTTTGACAGAAGGTTTTATGGCAAAGAGGTGTGATCAACTGAGCAGCTTTTACCACATGAGTGAGGAGACAAATAATGAATGAGCTCTGACTTTCACATGTTGAGTTAAAACTGTCTAAGCCTAACCCTGTTGTCCAAATTGTTAATCCATTTTACTTGACCTCTGTGTGTCTCCAGGAGTTTCCTTCATCTGGGAGCTGGGTTGAGCGTGGGCCTCAGTGGGCTGGCGGCAGGCTTCGCAATCGGCATCGTGGGCGACGCAGGCGTCCGAGGCACAGCTCAGCAGCCAAGGCTTTTTGTGGGCATGATCCTCATCCTGATTTTCGCAGAGGTCTTGGGTCTCTACGGGCTCATCGTTGCCCTCATTCTCTCCACGAAATAAACACCCACACATCTCCACTAAAAGATCTGTCCTTTATGTTGCTGCTGGAGAAAGAGTCAAATGAGGCAAAATAATTGTAAAAAAAATTCTGCCACACAAGAGGAAAGAAGTGAAAGTGGGGGAAAACGAATACACGGCTCCGTAAATATGGTCTTATCTCAACAACATGTACAGTCGTCCCAATTTGATAGTCAACTTGTAAATGCGCAATGTAGTGATTTGTCTGTCTTGTGTGTGCGTGTGTGTGTGTGTTTGTTTCAAAAACAAATTGATGAAGAAGATTCCTTTTTTCCCTCCACTTATTTCAGGCCACGAGGCCGGCTGAGGCAGCTCGGCCTCCAGGTCTTAGAGCGCTGACCAAAGGGCCTCACAGCTTTTCTCCTCCCATATCGACTTGGGAGTTGTCACAATATCTGCATTAATCTTGAGGATCTATTTGTAAAGAGAAATGTGTATGGACTTAAGATTTTTTTTTCCACTGATTTTATTTATATAAGAAATTGTTCGTTGAACTGTTTAATGCAGCAAAAGTCTTTAATCCCCAGGATATATTATACATATATATATACAGACAAATGAATATCTATATAGATAGATTTAATGCACTGTGGGTTAATTGTGATAAGTGGTTGGAATTCCTCTGGATGTAATTCTTGGTTAAATAATTAAGATTGCCTTTAGTATGTTGCTGGTGGAGTGGGAGTTTTATGTGTAGCTGTATTCTAATCATTACGCAACCGTTCTCAAACTTCAGTGTTTTTCCTGTAGTACTGCTGTTTGCATTAAAGGTGTGTGCGTCCCATGTTGGGTCTCACAAGTGTAATTTCCCAAAAAAAGTCATCTTCTCTCCATCTTCTTCACCCCCCCTCCCCTCATCTGTGGCTGTACTTCCATCTCTTCCACATTCCAGCCATTCAAAGTCCTGCATGGGTTTCAGTGTTCTGTTGCTGTTGGATACGACGCTGACGAGCAGGCTACTTTCAGAAGATTTATTCCAGATCAAGAAGCTAGTTTCACGTGTAGTTCCTGCTAAAAAACTAAATCACGTGTGTAAATGATGCAAGACGACTTGATGGTATCAAATGTAGCAGCAGAAATTTGGTGAGATTAATGAGTTTGGCCTGAATTCACGTAACGATTGTTCAGGTTTGATCTGGAGTGAGTTTTCTGAAGATGGAGCTGCTGCGTTTTCCTGAAGCACCAATCTCCAACCCTGTATTACCACTGGTATTGAAGTTATCCTGATGTGTCGGATGTGAATGTTTTCACGATCGAATTAAAGAAGATTCCAACTTAGATTTGACTGGCTTCCAAAAATATAGTTCCTAGTATTGCACATCTCACTAACACATTTAAGTACTGTACCAGCAGCATGAGATTTATTACTGAAGCACTTCCTCAAAATTGCTTTTGTACTATATTAATCTCCTGTGACAGCTGGTTAATGCAGCAACTGAAAGAGAACTACACAGGGCAGGTAGACTTTTTTTTTTATTTAACTGTACAGGAAGAACGCAAAATAGAAAAATAGCATAACACAACTCTGCATAACATTGTACAAATTACAGAGCCTATGTACTGACGTGAGCGCGATCCAGATATTTAAACCCCCTGTCTCAAGCTTGGAGACTGCCGAGCAGAGTCTGTGTGATGCTGCTGATGGCACTGAAGGTGGCGCTGTCGGGGAATGACTGTGTGAAATCTTTGCCTTCCTCTATGCTGCTGCTGAGCAGAGGATCCAAGGGCACGGCACCTGAAATGGAGAAGACGAGTGTTGATTACTGAGCTTATGTATTATCCAAATGACGCCACCGCTGTAGTTTCTAGATAACACATCTGATACGTCACTGAGAAATGATTAGCATCGTTACGTGATGCCATAATTAATGAGCATCAATAGGGAACATCTAACACCGTCTAAAGGACCACAAGGACATGGTACAGTTTCCTTTGCTGGCTACAGCTATGCAGCAGTGGCAGATGCCGTCCCACCGCCCCAGGCTGAGCTGAATTAGCCGCATCATTACTCCAGAGATTGATCTCCACACAAAGCGGATAACCATTGAGGGAGACCGTTAAAAAAAATCTATTGCTTTGACTGAGAATTATGGATTTATGCGTATCTTTGAGTTATTATTCCTCTTTCAAACCTGCTGCCACTCCACTGAAATCAACATCGACCATTTTGGCAGCACAGCAGTGATGAATGGAGGCAGAGGAGTGATGCACACTCGATGTGTGTTGTGACACCCTGTGGCCGCAACCTGATATTACATGTAATTCTATCTTGCTGTTCTTACCGAGGAAGACTGATCCTGTCAGTTTGGCCAGTTCTTCACCACCACCCTTCGAGAAAATATTGCTGCATTCCTGGAAAAAGAGAATAGTAATTAAACTTGATGCACAAATCTAAACAAAAAAAATGTATTCTAGTAAATTACATATTTAAAACGGACCTAGAGGGAAGTGGATTTGTAAAAACGCAAACAGTGCGCAAAACAAATGAAATATAGAAACCACAATATACAAAATATAATTTAACTGTACAAAACTTAAACTACAAACCTGGATAATATAAGAAACTATAAAACCAACATAAATATTTAACTATACACACACACTGCATAATGGCTCTTACATCATCTTTATATACTTGAGCTTCTTTCAGACAAAAGCAGATGTCTGAGTCAGTTGCTCTGGACGTTTTATGAAAAGTTTCCTGCCAGCGCCCCCTGGTGAAATGCCCAGAAAATGAGCCCATGTGAGAATGTATCTGCCCCGAACAATCTCCTGCTGCGTTATTCGTGTAAAGGGAAAAAATATTTTCTTTATGTCTGAAGACGGCTTTGGAAACACATGTGACTGTGACTCCAGGTTCATAACCAGATATTAGTATTTCATGTCTGATCTGCCCAATCGATGGTATGAGAGTTTACTTACGGAGCAGTGGGGACAAACAAAGCCACTCATGTTCTCTACGATGCCCAGGATTCGTACGCCCGTCTTCTTACAGAAGGTGATCTCTCTCCTCACGTCCCCTGTCGATACAGCCTGAAGCAAACAAGACCAGCAACGGCAATTAACACTCAATGTCAGGAATCTGGATAATTATAAACTAGTTATAAACACAGGAAATATGTGATGACACTCAACTGTTTTTGTAACATCAGCATTTAAACATGACGATGCACTGTCAGTAAATAGACAAGGTTCTCTCTACACGGGTCAATTTGTGCGTACCTGCGGTGTTGTGACCAAAATGGCTCCATCCACTCTGTGTTTCTTAAGGTTCTCCAGTACGGCCAAATGCTCGTCAGACGTCCCAGGGGGCGTGTCCACCAGCAGCACGTCCAGCTCCCCCCACGCCACGTCTGACACGAACTGGGCGATCAAAGCTGCAGGAAGGAAGGTCAGAGATGTTAACCATTGAGCCAATGAGGACGAGATCAAGTTTAAGTACAAGGCAGGCGGCACGGGGCTTAAGTAGAGGCAAATCTTCCAAGAGTCAAAAGTCTATCGTGTAAATATCCTAAAACAAAAAAAGCTGCAAACATAAGACAACTACCAATATGTCTGTTAAAGTGATATATCAGTGTATTTCCTCAGCCCCTTGATAAGTCGGTCGCTCTATTAACAACAGTAGAATATCACACCTGTTTTCTTGGGGCCCCTCCACACCACTGCTTCATCTGGGTCGTCCAGGAGGAAGCCGATGGACATGAGGGCGAGGCTCTTCTGGGCGTCGGTGTAGACCGGCACCCAGCCCGAGTCACACTGGTGCACATCAGGCCGGCCCACACCCAGCATGCGCGGGATACTGGGCCCACAGAGGTCAACGTCCAGGATGCCGACCTGAGGAGGATGAGGATGATGATGATGATGATGATGATGATGAGGATGATGAAGTCAGTAAGAGTGTGCATAATTATACAAAACTGTAAAAACACTCATAGCAGAATGACAGTGACTGCAGCTGCTTAAAGGGATAGTTCACTCAAAAATGAAAATGATGGCGAGGTGGGTGAAGTGTTTGAGTCCACAAAACACTTGTGTTGTTTCCAAAACAATCAAACTAAATGGTCACAACTTCTTCATACGCTTCAACCACCACCTCCATCGGCGTAGTGGGGAGTAGATAATGAGTGAATTTTCATTTTTCAGTGAACTATCCCTTGAGTGGGAAATAATGAATGGACTTTAATACACAATACACAGTGTACATATTGTATGGCCTCTCTGCATGTCGCACACCTTCTTGCCAGCATGTCTGAGAGCCAGGGCCAGCTCTGTGGTGATGGTGCTCTTTCCCACACCTCCTTTCCCGGACAGGACCAACACAACGTGTCGAACCTGGGCCAGATTCCCTTCTGCTGCAGGAACAGAGAAACATGGTGAGTGCACCAAACACATCAGGGTTCTCTCTCATCTGCACATGGCGATCAGAACAGTGGATGTTATCAGGAACAGGTCGGGACCCGGGTCACGGGTTCAACACAGGAAGTGGGTCAGAGGTCACGATGTAACAGCTTCTTATTACATTCGCTATTTATCTCAGTGGCGTTTTAGCAGCTGACAAAGTTTATCATGTACAATTTGAGCTTATTTCCAGTTAGCTTCTGCTAACAAGTTATACAAGCTGTCACCCTACACGCAGCGGGTTGTGTTAGCTGCCATCTTTTAGCATATAACACACACACAGCTAATGTAAACATTAACAAGCTACACGTCAGACTGAAGCGTCTTGATAATTTTGTAGAATTGTTGTTTTCCACCTACCGTTGTTTTGTTCCATGTTTTAGACTTGGGACTACAACATGCACACGCAGCACCGGATTGAGCCACTTCCTGGTGACGTCATAGGGTGCTCATCTGTTTCTCCAATTGTGTTGCACTGCTCGCATCTACGTCCCGCCTCTTGCGCAGCGCCACCAATAGGCTGCCGAGGCACAATATGGTGCGTTCGAACACCCCACGAAATATCATAATCAGAATTAGCATGGCTGGTTTACTTGTTGGTTATAATCACATGTGATAGTACACACGTCTAACAAAGCACAAAGATGTGAATAAAGATGTTGACATAGATCTACATGTAGATGTAGATGTAGATGCAGATTAAGATGTAGATGACAATGTTGATATTTAGATATAGATGTAGATATATACAAGTAAAGGTATATATATATATATATATATAGACAAAGATATGAATATAGATATAGGTATATGTATAGATATTTTATTCTCCCAAATATACTGGAAATCAAGACACTTTACACTAACAGCAGCAAAAAATGATAACTAACAACATACATTATACATTAAATAACATTAGTATTTTAGGTAAAGTAAATGGTAAATATAACCAAATACCAAGTTTTAGAGCATGTCAGTCCCCTGTGTTATTACCACAGAACCCAGCACATGATTTTCACATAGGTCAAAGTTCAGATTATATTGTTACCCCAGTTAGGTGAAGGTAACTAAGTACATTACCATAAAACCCTCCTCCTTGCAGGCCCTATCCAATAAGCAGGAGACGAGGGCGTGGAGAGGTAATGTTTACGTCTCGCTAGGAGAAGTGGGACAGTGTGCAAACTGTCACACAGTCACTTATAGTTATAGTGGCACACCGACTTTCAAATGAGCCATTGCAAGACAATGTACAGGAAGACTGCTGTAAGGTAAGAGCATACAGAAAAAAGAAAAATCCCTGCTGCACTGTAGATGAATGGATTTTAGATGAAAGAAGCTGCATATTAAGGTATTTGGTGGAGATATTTGGGAGATACTATGTATGGATGTATGATACTATGTAGAGCAGATTGCAGATTTCACTGTTTTGTGTATTGAATAGAAGATCAGATTCTGTTACAGGTCACATCCAATGATTAGCACCAGAATCATTCTCAATAATTTCAGCATCTTAAACAGAACCCATCCAGATCACTGTCACGCTCGCACACTGGCTGATAGAGGTACTGTAATTTGACCTGACTGGTTTGCATGATGCATTAACAGTATGTAGGGTAAAGACCAATTAAAGTGAGACTACCTCCAGACTAACTAATCTAAATTGTTGGCGTGTATCCCCTGCACCTGCTTGAAAAGCAGTCACCAGCTCCTGCGTTCGGCACTGACATTAACCGAGACGTCATGTTAGGTCCAGGGGCGTTGGGAAAACAACAAGTCTTCATGGGGCAACGAATGATTCTTATACTATAGAATAAATCTAATGCACTTTGTATTTTAAAGCTTTTTACTGCTACATGTGGATTAAAACAATTATTTTCTTACTTTTCTTACTTTTCAGAAAATCAAAACCAATCCAAGGTTATTGATTGTAATGATTACTGACGGCTGCGAAAGAGTTCGACACAGACATGTGTTTTCAAAAGCAAACATATTCTCGGTCTGTGTTTGTCTCTCTTTTTCGGGTCAATGAGCCCAAGAGGAGAGTGTGACAACAGCAACTAAGAATAATGCTTGTGTTTACATTACCAGACAAATCGTGTTCTTTTCAGTGGAATGCATCAGCCTCACTGACTGCTCAGTGTTTATTAGAGAAGTCTTCATGACGGACATGCAGCGTGTCACTTTCTGTTGGTTGTCCTGATGGAACCGACTTAACAGGACTTCTCCAAAATCTTTTAATTATTATCACAGGATTTTTGATCCACTTCCACCATTACCAGAACCGAAAATAACAGGTATGTAAACTGCCATATAATTCTGTAGTCCAGTGTCACAGTCAATATTAGGACAGGCATGTATTCAAATCTATTTCTTCTACTTGATAAACATAGCAGTCACTAGTTTGAACGACATTGTCTGTGTCTTGTGTGTATGCGGCCGACAAAGCTACCAGTCTGGCATAGCAGAGAGTTGGGTTTAAAGGTTAAACAAGTGCGTGGAAACCCTTCCTGTTGCCAACTGTGACATATGGGACGGATAGAAATAGGCGAGCTACCACACAAAGATCAGTCGGAAGGAGACATTTCTCTCTAAATGATATCCTGCAGGTTCCTATTGACTGTAAGGACTGATCAAGAACCCAAACATACTGAACTGAGGGAAAAGTGCCTAAGTGAATATTTGTTACTCTTGTTTTAGCTGTCCAACAAGTTTGTAAGTCACTTGGGAAACACAGTGAGAATTTTTGAGTCATTTTTGGGGGAGAAAGCACACTGCACCCAAATGTTATCAGTCAAACCTCATCTTTGAAAATGAAATCATGCAAACAAAATTTATACTCACTGGTTTCAGATGTTTTCAATTTGTAAGTGAGGTAATTTTGCAGTTCAACTCATATTCAGTTGAATTAGAGCAATGAGAATTCCCCCCTGAATTCTCCCTCCGTCTGAAACATAAAGTTATTTGTGTCTCTCTTCTTTGAATATAGACTGCTAGTTTGGGAAAATGTGTGATTGAATATGAATAAGTATCTATCATAAATGAATCTGTACCGATTCCTACCAGCTGGTCACAGGGTTTGTGGGTCTCCCTTCACAGAGCTGCCATGCTGAGACGAGGAAGAAATGGCCGGGCTCGGCCTTGGGCCAGGAGCGAAACACGGCGAGAGACAGATGCCATGGCAAAGATCCAGATGATGGACAGAGATGAGTGGGAAGACCAGATCTCGACGGAGGTGAGGCAGCAAGGGTGTAAGGGTAGAACAAAAGATGGAAGCATGAATAGAGAAGTGGGAATTTAAAAGGAGGGGGTGTGAAATGTGGGAAATTCAGATAGAAATGCAAATAAATGGAGAATGAGACACAAGTAGTACTTGTTGACTGTTAGTGGATGAGAAACATACTTTTTCTTTGCAGAAAATCAAAGAGGAGCCGTGGCTGTGTAAAGATACTATTTCTACATGAGTACCAGTAGTTTTCCACTGGGACTGTGGCCTGTCTGAAATGGCCATGTGTAAGACATGGTCACATCATCCATGGGAAGGATGGTATTTTTGGAAAGGGTCTAATTTTACTTTCAGGTTCACATGACTTCTCTCACCAATAGGAAGCATGAACAGGTTTTAGTTGACATGGTTTGAAACATGGCATATGGGTGCTGGCTCTCATTTCGCTTTTGGGATTACTGTGCAATACAGCAAGATTATTATTTCCCTGTCCTGGTTTAGCAACCTGTCTTCTTTTCTTTTTTTTTTTTTTTTTTACAAAATTGCACCTGACAGTGAAATGGATAAAACAGTAAATATAATCCGAAAAGCTTTTTTCCTTTCCATTCGACCGAACCATCATTTCTGGACCATGACCACGTCCCTGGACTTACGTGATGCTGTTTGTACTGTTTGTCTCCACCAGATCAGCGACATGGAGGCTAAAGTGGATTACCATGCTGTGAGTTCCCAGGCTGTCTCTGACGTGGTGGCCTTACCCAGCACAGCGGCGTCGATAGGGGAGTCCTTCTGCCAGTGTCAGCCACAGGAAGAGCTAAGCCAGGGAATAGCTGCCATCAGTGACTGCCTCTGTGGGGAGGAGGATCAGAGTGAGCCAAATCTTAGAAATGTTGAGATTCACCACATGAAACAACACTTGTGTCACAATATGGCCTTTGTATTAATATGAAAGTTCCTTTTTTTATACATATTATATTTGGCTTTTAGTAAATCACATCACAGAAATTACAACACAAGGTTAAAAAGACACTAACGGTAAAAAACATATTGTTGCACAAAAGATACATTTAGCTGATTTTATTACCTCTGGAAATACTTTGTTGATTGTCCCAAGGCCTATCTGCCCCCCCCCCCCGGTGTGTTAGCTGCTGACTCTGTCGACTCATTCTTGATACCATGCTGGACTCAAGGTAAATTCCACAGATTCTGGTCATGTGTTTAGTTGCGCAAAACATAACGAAGATATCCGAGTTTCAAACAGGATCGCCAGACGAAGTGTCTATAGCCATGCTTACTGCTTAAAGGGTATAATGTTTTCCGTCTAAGTTTAGCATGTTAGCAGCTAATGCTAAATGGAATATTTGAAGTAATTTTCTCATAAACTAAAGTAGTGGATTCATTTGAGAGTGTGAAATAGGAGACATGAACGTTTCATGACAGTAGCACGCATGTCTGCTGTGCTTTCAGGTTTTGACTGGGAATGGGACGAGCACTTCAAGTCCTCCGGAGCCCTTCTCAGCGGTGACAACAGGAAAGTGAGCTTCCACTCTGACTACAGCTGTGGCACAGCTGCCATCCGCGGCACCAAGGAGCTGACAGATGGCCAACACTTCTGGGAAGTCAAGATGACCTCTCCTGTGTATGGAACCGATATGGTGCGGAGTAGTTCTTTTAATCATACTGATGACAAATTAGCAGTGTTTGAAAAGATGAATGCTGAGTATCACTGCAATCACAAGACCTAGTGGTGAGCTAGAACTCCTGTTGTTGTCCTTTGAGGTTTTACTTTCTGTGGTTTGCTTGTTGTAGATGGTGGGAATTGGAACAAAAGAGGTCAACCTGGAGAAGTTCAAGTACAACTTTGGCAGCCTGCTGGGCCATGATGAAGACAGCTGGGGGCTCTCCTACACAGGTTAGAGAGTCCGAGTTGGACACATTGAGTTATCCGAGAAGTCTGTGGAGGAGGTGGTCCTAAATAATCAAACATTGAGGAAAGTGAAAGTCAATTTTCTCTCTATATCTATTCCCAGGTCTCCTCCAGCACAAAGGGGACAAAGTGGACTTCTCCTCTCAGTTTGGGCAAGGCTCCATCATTGGAGTGCACCTTGACACTTGGCATGGTACCCTGACCTTCTACAAGAATCGGCACTGCATAGGTACATGGTTCCCAATAATGAAAGCAGCACTTGTGAGAAAACAGCTTTTTACTCTCGCTTTCATTGTCGTCTCTTCTGCTACGACAGGTGTTGCTACCAGAAGGCTCCCGAACAACAAGTTTTACCCGATGGTGTGCTCCACAGCAGCCAAGAGCAGTATGAAGTTGATCCGTGCCTGTCATACACCCACCTCCCTGCAGTACCTGTGCTGCGCCCGGCTCCACCAAATGTTGCCCCGTTGCCCAGACGTACTCAGTGCGCTGGAGCTGCCCCCAGGTCTGCGCACGCTCCTCCACGTACAGCTGGGCTGGGTCTTCACCCTCAGCAGCAGCCCTGAGGCCTCGGAGCAGCACAGGAACTTGCCTGAGGAATTCCACGGTGAGACAAGCCTGCCTTTGAGCCCCTGCCCCAGCCCGGTATCGCCCCTGAGTGCCTGCACCTCCCGGAGTTCCTGCACCAGTCCATTCCCCGAAGCGGCCTCATACCAGTGCACCTGTCAGACGTCCCATCGAACTCAACCCTGCACTTGCCACTGCCCTCCAACTCCTCCCAGCAGCGACTATGATAGCTGCTGTTCAGAGCCTGAGGATTACCAATGCAAACGATGCCGCTGGACATGAGTTGAGGTCAAAACCTACTTCCAGTTGTTTGGCACACAGCTATTCTACTATTGCCATCAGTCTCCTGACATAGATCATGAAGAAAAGAGCGATCTTATCTTTTAGCCAATATTTGATTTGACGTGAGCGAATTGTTGCTTCTCTTTTATAACTAGAAATTTTATACCATTTACATAACTTTGTCCATGAAAGGAGAAAAGAGAGTGAGACTTTAAGTCAAATTGACATTTTAGAGTGACATTGGGGTCATTCATTCTCATTTTTAGCAAAATTCTATCTGGGGATCCGGGGGCTTATAAGAGCCAAATGTACTTCTCTGATTGACACACACACACACTGAAAATCTTGCGAATGTTCACACTCTCGTTCTCGGGGATGGACTCCAGGGGGAGCGGAGTTGCTTTTTGATACCATGAAATGACTTTTTTTGCGCTTGTACTCTGTAACCAGCACTTGGCTTGAATGTCAACAGTGGTTGTGTTATTGCTTACAAGATCATTTGCTACTGTGTTTTTACAGTTTATGCTTTGTTTATGAACTTTCTTACTCTATAAAATAAAATACATGGAAAAAGGAAAACTGTGTGCAGCTCATTTTAATTCACTGATTTGTACACAGTAACATAATATGCAGTGTACAGGTGTCACTCTAACATCACAGCTTACATTTATACATAATTGATCAGAATACTGTATTAACTTAATACACATCATATCATTCTTTAATTTACAAAATATATAACCTTAAAATCGATTTTTTGAATCTGCATAAGTATAAATATTATTTAACTGGAGGAGAACATGATTTTTAAGCCATGGTTTTAGCTTGTAAACATCAACATTTACGTACTAGCAGCCACGTGGGGAGAAAGTGCGATTAGAAACCAGATTTGATTAGATCCTTGCATCCATGTCATGCTCAAGTGGACAATTAGTCCAGGACCAGCTGGGGGTTCTGAGCTGTGAAGCACCTGTACACTCTGGCTGACACCTCTGGTCCAAGTCGTCTATCTTTACCTCCACCTTTTACTATGAGACCAGCCAGCAGCCCCTTCCTCTCCTCCTCTGACCCCACAGTCTGGTATGCCTAAAAAACAGCAACATGTGAATTTCAGGCAAAGTAAATGTTGTGTGTATTGATTCTTGTAGGATCAAACTGAGGAGCGCTCGGGTCTACCTGCAGCAGCAGCTGAGGAGACGGATAGGCTGCTGTCACAGTGGAGGCCACACCAGGGCTAACTCTGTTCAGCTGCTGGATCTGTTTGCTCCAGACTTGAATCAGACCCGAGCCGTCCCTCTCTACCCGAACTCCGCTGGCCCATGATCCATCCACGCAGAAGGGCAACTCTGTTTGCTCGGTCAGGAGTCTGTCAGGACAATGGATGATATCTCATCAGCAAAAGAGAACATTCGATTTAAACTAAACTAATGTGACATCAACTCCATCAGGTGCATACTTGTAAGGGCGTTTAGATAAGGACTTGGTGACGGCAAACACATGGTTAGTGACCTCCTGCCAGCCATCCATGAAGACCACTGAGATATTCTTGCAGAGCTGTAGGTAAACGAGAACCTGGAAAGATGCATAGAAAGAAATCTCACATCTTCTGTAGAAAGCAAGAATTCTCACACGAAGGGAGAGTGTTTCACAGTTGAAACCATATTTAAAGTGAACAGACCTCCTCGACGTCCATGCTTTCTATTCCCAGGCCAGAGGGCACACCATATGTATCTGTCCTGTTGGTGAGTAAAACAATAAGGCAGGTCAGAGTGTTTAAATGAATGCTACAACAGAATAGTGGCTGAAAAAAAGACCTCCCTCATATAAAACCACCTTTAAATCCACCACATTCAGATTTTTATCATTTTATCAAATCATAAATATCCGTCCCTTAAATATATCTACGAATGTAACTATTGCCTATATCGTAATATTTAAGAAAGTGAGCATGGGTTCTTTCTTTCATTGACAAGGGTGTAAACAATACGCTTCTTATTGAAGGTGATAAATAAGCACACAAGTTATTAAGCATCTGTCCGTCTCTCCATTGCAGTCACAGACACACTGACCTGAAATCCTGCTGAGAGTCTGTCACTAAGAGAGTGACCACCTTCCTGGCATCACGGTTGAGACGCTCCAAAAGAAGACAGAGAAAAGACCCCACCCCGGTTTCTTCCCCTCCACTGTTGAGCATCTGCAGGGCCAACCGGAGCAGAGCCCAAGGAGCATGAGCACCATTAAAAACATGCAACAATAAGGCCAAATCATTAGAGTCCATTGGTATGGGCTGCAATGTGACAGAAACAGCTGCTCACTTTCTTCACAGAGATCACCATGTCCAGGAAGTCAGTCAGACCCAGCAACAACACTGTCTGATCCTCCTCCAGCGAACCCAAGCTGCCTCCGCCCTGCTGAAGACAAAACTCTAATGATCACACTGAAGAAACTGGAAATATATAAGAATGTGTTTGTAGAAATACCAAACAAATCCCATTTAATCCAAATGTCTGTTGAGAAAATGATTAGGTGCTCGCCTGAGGTGCGTCTCTGGTCCATGTGATGCTGTTAGGAAGTTGCTGGCTCTCAAGGCTGAACCTCCACTCGTAGGCTGCCAGGGTTCCCAGCAGGAGGTCTGAGCCATCGTGCTGCAGGAGAGCTGGGGAAAAAACACACTGATTCATAGAGGTAGGTGGACAGGGCTGGACTGGGAGAACAAAACGGCCCGGGCATTTTTTGGCTCAGACCGGCCCACATAATTAGCCGAGCACATCTGCCATTAAGACATTTAGAAGACATAAGTTACGTCAATTTAAAGTAGCTCATATTAAAAGTACTTAAGTATTTAAAGTATCTGGTGTTGAAATGTACTTAAGTATCAAAAGTACAAGAACTAAAATTAAAAATGCAAATTGCTTTTTATAGTAGGTCTATACAGACACAAAACAACCCAAAATGTTTCTCCTCAAGATTTATCTCAACTGACTGAAAAATTACAACAACAATATGCATATAATGTATAATTTTACCAATTTTGAACCCTAGATGCTGAGGTTCAAATAGTAATGGACCAGTGCATCTGAACTTCTATTTAACTATAAACAAGTGCCTCTTGTGTCTGCCCAAGAACATTAATAAACCACAGTATAACCACTATACTATAGGCACACAAAATAAGACACTATCTCTTATCCTATTCTAGAGGAAGTAAAAGTCGTAACAAGATTTCTGAAGGTGAACCTGCGGAGGGATAGACCAACCTCTCGCGCTGCCCCCCCCCCGACGGCAAACACGCCACCGGGACCTGCACATCTCAGGAGGGAGGGGGCAGCGAGTGAGAGAGAGAGAGAGAGAGGTGCGCCGTCGGTAGAGGCGTGCGACGCCAACCTCCGCTGCTCAAGTAACGAGCCAGTTTGGAGAATGTATTGAAAATTGAAAATGCGCGCTCACATGTCTGCCTCCACTCGCTCATCATTGTCGAGTCCTCCTCGCTCGTCTCCCGGCGCACCTGCTGCTGCTGGGCTGGTGAACCCGGCACCACATAGGTCCGTCAGTTTGGCACATTTAGCAGCCTCCACCTCCAGAGACTTCTGCTTTTTTTCCCCGATGCGTTTTTTACTCTTATTATCCATTTTAAGTTTCTGTTTCAGCAGCAGCCCGTCCCGCGACTCCCACCGCCAATGCAATGAGGTCCCGTCCCGCGACTCCCACCGCCAATGCAATGAGGTCCCGCCCCACCCTGGTTTGTGTTGTGATTGACAGCACTGTCAGGGCTCTCTGAGCCTGTCAGCCCATGATTGATTGACAATGACAAACAATAGACCAATAATATGTGTCGATGCTGGCAACACACTGCTAGCCCTCTGTAGCCAATTGGCCGGCCCAATTGGAGGGAATTTAGAGAGGAAGAAGAGAAAAAAAACAAAACAACAACATAGCGGACCAGACCGGCCCACATTGGGTCAACGGCCCACCGGGATTATGCCCGGTATGCCCGATGGCCAGTCCACCCCTGTAGGTGGACCATTTAGGTTATTGTCAAAGTAGGACTATACAGACTCTACCTGGATCTGTGCAGACAGTGGGACTCTATCTGAATATATGCAGAATCTATATGGATCTATGCAGACAGTGGGACTCTAGCTGGATCTATGCAGACTCTACATGGATCTATGCAGACAGTGGGACTCTAGCTGGATCTATGCAGACTCTATATGAATCTATGCAGACAGTGGGACTCTACCTGGATCTATGCAGACAGTGGGACTCTATATGGATCTTTGCAGACTCTATATTGATCTGTGCAGACAGTGGGACTCTACCTGGATCAATGCAGACAGTGAGACTCTTGAGGCAGTTCTCCGGCCTCAGACTCCTCAGGTTCTCCGCAGCCTCCCTCCTCTGCTGCTGCTCCTGCCTCCTCTCGTCCTTCTCCTGGGCTCTGGATGCTCTCTGGCTCTCCCTCGCCTCCCTCCTCTCCCTGGCTCTCTCCCTGTCCGCCTCCACCTCCTCCCTGCTGCGGCGTTTCCTCGCCGGACCCGGTGTGTCGGAGCCAGGATGAGGCAGAGAAGCAGAGGATCGGTCTGAGCCGCTTCTAGTTGCTGGTGAGGTTTTGCGTTTGAGGTCTGAACTCGGAGGATGATCTCCGCACTGAGAGCTGGTTGTTGTGGTTTGACGGATCTCATCGTGGTTTAACTGAGGCTTCGTCTCGATGTCGGTTTCCTCTTCGGATGCAGATATTTCCCAAGCGTCTGCTCTGCGCAGAACAGACATTTCAAATCATCAACAAGCGACCAGAGGATGTTTACACCGGTTTGTAACTGCTTTGTTTACATCGCCGGTGTGTTCGATGGTGTCCGCCGAGGGACGCGCTTTCCGAAACGCGCAGCCTGTATTTATACCAACCTCTTAACAGTCGTTATAAAGTGGTTTAATAAGAGGACAAAATAAAAACCCAAACACTAAAGGCAACAAGTGATATAATACTGATACTTCTACTCCTGCTATAATACTACTAATAATAATATGATAAACCATCACTTAGACATTAGTCGGTAAAAAGTCAGTTTTGGGAGATGATAAAGGAACAGACAGACCCTGGTTCCTAACAAATGTTATTGTATGTAAAGACAAATAGACTGTAAATAAAGTAAGATGAATGCTCCCAAGACTGTGTGTAAAGTAAAGTGAACTATCAGTAGAATGTATATAAAGTAAAGTAATGTGTGTCTATAAACATAATATGTGTGTAACGGCCCCCCCGCTTCTCCACACAAACGCTGAGTCTCTTGAACTGATGTACACGGCTCTTTATTCTCACATCTGGTTTGCCGTAGTGACACCGTAAAACTGTAATGACAGTTACAAGTTACAAAGATTTTAATCATTAAAACCAAACACGAACGTTAAAATACAATGAACAAACAAATCGCCACGTGAGACATCTGACTCGTTAACGTGACAGCGACTCCCTTCCGCACTACCCGCAGCAAAGTAAATGGGACCAGCTTCCTTACCTCGTTCCGCTTGGCGAGGGGTGTTAAGCTAAAGTTGTTTGGATGGTTCTTTCGGTCCGAGAAATGCCGCAAAGCTGGCGTCCGGTTTGGTTTCCTATCTGTGCCGGGCTGACGGCAGGGATTTTATTGCACTGGGGCGGAAACGAGGGATCAGGTGTGTCGAATAAAACCGTCCGCTCCTTTGCTGCAGGTAACTATGCGAGGGGAGTCGCTACGTATAAAAGACAACGAAAATAACCCAAACCGTAGTTGAACATAAGAACAATATATAGCCCAACCCTAAAATAAAAGAATAAAACAGTCTGCATAAACTGGCCGGTTTTGCTGACAGTTACACTCCCACCAAATCCTGATATAAACATTTTAACCGACTGTGCTATACAGGATTTCTAGAGCATTTAATGGCCCTTTCAGCTAAATATCTAGGAGTGTTATGTCCTTTTAACTACTCCTCATGCAGGCAAGTGGGATGCCTACGACCACAGGTATTACATGTATGTCGCCCTCTACAGTCTTTATTGATGTGTCCCTTCCTTAGGCAACCAAAACAGAGGCGGTTTTCGTGGATGAATGCCCTTTTATCTTCCAAAGATTTCGCAGCGAAAGAAGGGCACCTGACGATGCCATGCGTTTCATCTTGGCAGAGCACACATGGGGGTCTTCCCCTATAATTGGCCGTTTCAGGTGCATCTCGGGTGGCGTACTTTAATTGGGCAGTTGAATTGAGGGATCTGGCTTCCTTCTCGACTGTGGGATTAAAGTTCATCCAATGTGGGGACGTGATAGGGTTGCAAGATATCCGGGCCTCTTTGTTCAGGAACGCTGTGAAACTTTTGAAATCAGGGTAATCCCCCGCTTTATACAGGTTATCGTCGACGATTCGGCCCCACTTTTGTACAATCCAATCAGGTAGTTTTTGAAGTAGCTTGTGGTTTTCTTCGCAATCATTCAAGATGGTCAAACCTTTAACGTGTGGGATTGCCTCTGCGCAGCCTTGGAGAAAGTCTGTAAAATCTCTCAGTGCTAACGGATCAGTCGCACTGATTTTGGGCCATCTGGCGAGCTTGTCTCTGAAGGCCTTTTGAACAAGGAATGGGTTTCCGTATCTCTCATGTAGGACTTTCCAGGCACCTGTATATGCGTCCTCAGAGTTCCTATAGAAGAACCCTTCCACTGCTCTGCGGGCTTCTCCGACGAGGTAGATCTTTAGATAATACATCTTCTCGCTTGGTGAGAGAGGTTTCTGATCGATAAGGGTTGTAAAAGACATCTTCCAATCAGTGAACTTCAAAGGATCGCCATTAAACGTTTCTGGCTCCGGTACAGGCAAGCGATTTATGCTTAGTGCGCTTGCTATTGCTTGGGCCAGAGAGACTGTATCTTCAGATGTTGTTGCTCGCAAAGGTGCTAGTCGAGGTTGAGATGGTGAACCATTTGAATTTAGCCGAGCTTCATATCTGGTCTCCTGGTGAGCAGCGACTGATTCATGGTTCATCCCATCTTGGCGGACATCTTCGAAACTGTTATATGCTCTTACTCTAGCAGCTGCTACCTGGACTTCCTTCTCTGCCTTAAGCTGCTGCAGGTTCCTCCTTTCCTCTTCTAGCTTTGATTGTCTCTCTGTCCTTTTCCGCTCCAATTCGGTCAACATGGCCGCCTCTTCAAGTTTCCATTCATCTTCCAGTCTTCTGAGCTTGGATTCCTGGGATAGAATGTCTTTTGTTGCCTTTACCTCCGCTTGCTTGGCTGCGAGCTCTGCTTCTGCGTCTTGTCGTTTACTAGAGCTTGTTGAAATTGCATTTGATTGGTCTGAGTTCCGTGATGTTTCTGAAAATGCGGTTTCAGTATTTGTAAGTCCAAATATGGAGCCATGATCTTCCTTACTCAGCACTATTCTCACTCTCTCCTTCTCGACTCGTTCATTATAGTTGCCATCGATGATGTCTCTGCGTTTACTCACAAGAGCAAGAATTTCTTCAGTCAGAGCAGAGCAGGTGTCCATTTTACCAACGATATCTGGGGTGGTGGTTTGGCTGCATACAAGTGCCTCATAATGATGGCTCACCACATCATGGTTTGTGCAAATTTTTCGTTGGATTTTATCGAGGTCATCTGGAGAGCAGTAGTTTTTCATTTCAGTCCGAACTTCTCTTGCTGACAATTTCCAGGACTCATAGGCCGAATAGAAAGTATTTTTATGCAGCTCTCGGATGTTCTCAGGAATTATTCTTTGCCGCGAGCCTGGTCTGTCTTGATGCATGGGAACTGATTTACTTGTTGCTGCTGCTTTAAGTGACATTTTATTTTGCTTGCGTTGTTAATTTGACCTTCGGACCTTAATCTTTAGGTGTGATATGCAGTGTGCCTGAATAGAACCTCTGCAAGTAGTCGCTTTAATTTAGTAACTGCTATTTCTTATACCAGACATTTGCAAAACAGTTGAATACTCAGAGTTTTAGCACAAAAACAGATGCAACCTAAATATCCTAAGTAAGATGGGCACAAACAAAAGAGGATGCGCTGTAAGTATGCTTAGAAAATTATACTAGGCAATTTAAACAGTGTTTACGCTCCTCATAGACAACAATAAATAATGTTAATTGCAACATGACACACACAATTACCATTGGTCGTTAAAATCATCATCATTATTTAGTGATCAGTTTTGACTTCAAGAAAGCAGGAAAGTTCACAACATTTTTGTATTTACATATGTAAATGCTTCATTAAATTTGCATATATTCTCTCGTGCGTGCGCCTTTGATGCGTTGTCCGGTCTTGTCTGACGGTCGATTTGTAAGTTTTGTGTCTTCGGGTGACGACACGAGTCAGGAAGACGTTTCGTTGTAGCCTCGAGTTTTACTGTAACGGCCCCCCCGCTTCTCCACACAAACGCTGAGTCTCTTGAACTGATGTACACGGCTCTTTATTCTCACATCTGGTTTGCCGTAGTGACACCGTAAAACTGTAATGACAGTTACAAGTTACAAAGATTTTAATCATTAAAACCAAACACGAACGTTAAAATACAATGAACAAACAAATCGCCACGTGAGACATCTGACTCGTTAACGTGACAGCGACTCCCTTCCGCACTACCCGCAGCAAAGTAAATGGGACCAGCTTCCTTACCTCGTTCCGCTTGGCGAGGGGTGTTAAGCTAAAGTTGTTTGGATGGTTCTTTCGGTCCGAGAAATGCCGCAAAGCTGGCGTCCGGTTTGGTTTCCTATCTGTGCCGGGCTGACGGCAGGGATTTTATTGCACTGGGGCGGAAACGAGGGATCAGGTGTGTCGAATAAAACCGTCCGCTCCTTTGCTGCAGGTAACTATGCGAGGGGAGTCGCTACGTATAAAAGACAACGAAAATAACCCAAACCGTAGTTGAACATAAGAACAATATATAGCCCAACCCTAAAATAAAAGAATAAAACAGTCTGCATAAACTGGCCGGTTTTGCTGACAGTTACAATGTGTGTGGGTATAAAATATCTATCTGCAGTGTATGAAATGCCCATTTTACTCATTTATATTTTTGTAAATAAAGTTTTCACAAAGCATGTCTGCCTCTCGCTTTTTGCGCAGATTTCTACATCATCATCGCGCAGCAGCAGATGACTCCATGTAGTGTATAGATCTGCGGTGGGCGGAAGCAGCGGAGGATTGTGGGTAGACTGAGCAGCCTCACACAGATATTCAGCTCATGTAAACAACACTGGACGATGTGATTTGACCCATTCTTTTATATCGAGCAGTGGTTTCCCTCACAATGGCGCAGCCGGCAGAGAAAGGTACGTTTGGCTTCTGCGTAGTTTTATCTCTAAAACAGCAACTTTAGTGACAGACTTGTGCTAAGCTAAGCTAAACCTCCACATTCCTCTCTGAGGAAACAACTGGGTCACTGAGATTGACCAGCTCAGCAGTTTGAGTTTCCCTGTGTCGGTGAAAAAGATTTCATGTGACTAACTGGGAAGTTACTTCAACCTTATGCCACATTTTGTGTTTTTGCAATTCACTTGTTTAATTGTAATTTAACAAACCATAAGTTTACACAGGACCTACACATAAACAGGAGACAATAGGGACAACAACAATAAATAACAATAATAACTGACTTCTCCACTTTCATTCATTCTGGGTTTTTTTTTAAATGAACAATTCTCAAATGTACAAACAATCTGATATGATCAGATGCAGCTGTATAGATAAAGCGATAAGCAAGAGACAAAACAGACGTGAACTAAATCAATAAATGAATAATAAATAATAAAAGAATAGTTAAGTTTAAATTAAAGGGCTTATGCTTTTTGTGTAAACCAGTGTTTACCAATGTAGTCCATTGTCCACGATGAGTCCATAAATAAATTCCTTTTTGGAAGAAGGTTTCAAGTTGTGCTTGAGTTTCTATCATAAAAACACATTTGTTATCAGCATCAAATCTCTGTCTTCACAAGTCACTGAATGGTTACGCCCCATTTAGTATTTTTAGGTGGGCCTCTTTTGTTTTGGGAGTTTCAGAGAAATTTAAAACATTTGTTTCATTTTTTGTGAATATACACATTTTTGGATGGTGATGTTAAATTGAATTCCGTTAGATAATGTTTGGTACAAAATATAAATGTCTGGAAAATTTCTTGTACGATGAAATGCTGAAATACTCTTGTTTTGACTTATTATTATTGTAGTGAGTTACGCGAGATAAGCCAAGAAAACCAGTCATCCCATCCTCTGCTACTTTTTCCAGCGTATTATCGCTTCGGTGTGCTGTTCTTCAACTGTCTGCTGACGTTTGGCTCCTACTTCTGCTTCGACATCCCCAGCGTTCTGCAGGATCAGTTCCAAGGGGTAAAATAACAGCTTGAAGTTACAATGAGTATCAAGTCATTTCCTCACATGTACATTTGTGGTCCAATTTCAACATCTGCCCTCAATCTGTTGTGAGCCAGACGCTAACTTATCTTCGCCTTTCTTCTTTATTTGACAGAACCTGACATGTTCCAATGCGACTGTGATCAATGGGACAGTGGACTGTGTGGTGGGACTGGGGATGAACCCTCAGCAGTACAATCTTCTCTATGCTATCTATGCCTGGACGTATGTACACACGAACATTGAACTGCACATAAGCTGATGAATGGCTTGTCAGAGGAGAGATTCCGTTATTTTTGTTTGCTCTATCAACAGGAATGCAGTAGTGGTGATCATCGCTGGGTTCATGATTGACAAATTAGGAAACCGCTGTATGTAAATTTATAACTTTTTTTGCAAATCAGTGTATACAAACAAAAGCCTAATGAACAAAGGGGCAGTGCTGAACTGATTCCTCTGTCCTCCTCCGTGCAGTCGGCGTGTTTCTCTTCTCTTTCCTGTGTGTTCTGGGATCGTCCCTGTTTGCCCTGGGTTCCCACTTCAGAGGGACGCCCTATCTGCTGCCTCTCATGCTCACAGGCCGCCTGCTGTTTGGATCAGGCAACGGATCTCTGACCAGTATGGCCGCCTCACATCAGTCAAACCTCTTTGCAGTGACACCTCTGAAGAATGTTCGTAACCTTTCTTCTGTCCACTCTTTTCCTCATTTCAGTCGTTCAGAACCGCATCACAGCCTTCTGGTTCAAAGGGAAGGAGCTGGCCTTGGCCTTCGGTCTGACCTTGGCCTTCTCGCGCCTGGGTTCAGTCCTGAACTTCTTCCTCACACAGAACTTTGAGGAAAAATACGGCATGCAGTGGACCCTCTGGGGGGGTAAGTCCAACCGAAGGTGTATGGCATGACTTAATGATGATAAAATGTCATTAAAGAGTATTTTTTTCATTTGCCACACGGCCCCCTTGTTTTCCAGGTACGCTGTTATGTGTGCTGGGCTTTATATCAGCAATTGTTGTCAGTACGCTGGACAAGGTTGGGATGAAGCAGCTAGGTCTCGATGGAGCTATTCAAGAGCAGTCTCGCAAAGTGGTACGCATAGTATCTTTTGTTAATAACCTGATTCCAATGTCACTTAGATGTAATAAGATAATCCTTTAATAGTCCCATGACAGGGAAATGAGCAAGAAATGAATGTTGCACAGTAAGAATACAATTAAAAAAGTTTGTTCTTTTATATTCAAAACTATTTCTGTGTAGTTGTGTGCATGCAGTACATTCCGAAGCCATTGTAATGACTAATTTATTTGTTTCTCTGTCTGTAGAGAATTCAGGATGTTAGGCTCCTGTCGCTGAGATACTGGCTGCTGGTTCTCACCATCATGTTCTTCTACAACGGCATCTTTCCGTTCATTGCAGATGCCAGGTAACACACAACAACTGAATATGTGTGAATATATACATACGTACATACATACATGCTCACTCTCTCCCTCGCACAATTGTGATATCATCCATAAAGTTTTTACCGTCCATGCAGACAGCCTGACCTTAAGCTGCAGCTGTAGTTCTCTCACACTCAAGAGCTGCACTTTCACTCTCCAGTCTTTGTACTTGTTACTTGGGCTCTGCTGTGCATGAGAGTGAACTGCGTACAGACTGAACATATGAATATCACCAGGGTATATAACTGAGAGAACTCGGAAGACAAAGTCCTCACTGCTGTGTTTTTCCTGTCCAGTAAGTTCATCCAGGATAAGTACGATGGCTACAGTCAGAAGGAGGCGGCCTATATCGCGGGGGCAGTTTATGACAGCTCACTGGTCCTCTCAGCCATCGTGGGCATTCTCATAGTAAGTGTCCTGTTCCAAAGTTGAATCACTGTAGAATAAGTAGGTGAGTAGGAGTAACATGACCTTCTTGTGTGTGTCTGTGTGTGTTCTAGGATTTTGTGGGTCTGCGCGGCATCTTTGCGGTGGCCTGTGCCGTCCTCACGCTGCCTGTGTTCGGACTCCTGGCCTTCAGCTTCGTGCCTCCTCTGGTCTGCACCATATGGCTGGGCATCACCTACTCCTTCGCTGCTGTGAGCTCAGATCAGACAGACTCAACATAACACTGATTTTATTTTCCTCTATCAAAAAGAATTAGAGATGTTCCGACACCATTTTTCCCTTCTCTATACTGATTCCTATAACTGGACTTTTTTTATTTGCTGATAGAGAGCACTGATCTGATTCCAGTGCATTCACAACAAGAAGTTTTGTTGTCTACTAATGATTTGATACAATCGATGTGTCTTGTCTGACCTTTTTCCTTTCTGTGCTGTATTGCAGTCGAGCATGTGGCCATCCATTCCCCTCGTTGTACCTCAGGCGACCCTGGGAACAGCCATGGGCCTGGCCACCTCCATACAGATGGTCGGGATCGGGGTGTCCAATCTGGTTGTCGGACAGATTTTAGGCTCCAAGTCTAGGTAGGTCATCTTCCAGATCACGGTCTCATTGCACTGCACTGACCAAATGTATTTACCTGCGCTGCTTTGTTGATTTTGTTGCCCAGTGAAACAAAGATTCCATTGTGGCGTTGGCAGAGGATGATGATCTTCATGTTAGCCAACACCATCAGCTGCATAGTCACCTCAGTTGTGCTGAACGTTGTCGACCACAGACAGGTGAGACGGAATGTAAACTGCGTCTGAGCTGTGTAATATGTGCTTTGTGCTTTGTGTGTGTGTGTGTTGACTCTATCACGATGCACAGTGTGTTCAGCTGAGGTTTGTTTTTTCTTCAGGGCGGGACCCTGAACAAGACGACTAAGAAGTCAGTGCAGGCAGAGAGCGACTCGGACAGAGAGCCACTCACCCAGGGAGAGGAAGAGCCAAACAACGATGAGGACGATGAGGCGCTCAGATCTAATTCAATCAACTCATGAGTACTTCGTGTTGACACTAAACACCAAGTGGAAACCTTTTTAAAACTATATTTCTGTACCAGTTCCAGTTTTCAGACAAGATTGGGTTCATTGTACACCTCACTGAAAACTGAAAACAGATTTTGTTCTACATACTGTGGGTTCTGGAACAGTTGAGGGAATAAAAGGCTAAAATCAAGTCTCTGCCAAACAGTATATAAACTCAAGTAGTGTTTGTATGCTCTTGTAAATATGCAGTATTTTAGTTCTTTATAATGAATTCTCTTATCGTTTATTTTAGGTAGGGAATTGATGGCTTTTGATATTTAGCATTTTTGAAATTAAGTACTTTTTGTAATATTCATGGCCACGAGTTTGACTTTTCAGTGTTGGCTCAACTTTTCAACAATAAGCAAACAAAAGGCACAACACGTATATAGACTGGATAAATAGGGATTACAATGTTATCACTGGCATGAATTACAGGATTCCTGAATACTTGATACCTACACACTATACATACTATACTATACTATACACTAAATAAACACTATACAGACATACTGGAGTGACCGTAAAACCATGAGGCAGCTCACAGGATGTGGGCTAACTTTCTGATTTAGCATGCTTAACTGTTTTCTTGAATATTCTCATCTGCAATTATATGAAATCATATTGCATGTACCTTTATTTGTGTATATGGTTTTGAATCAGCTGTTCTTAATCTCTGAAGGAAATATTCTGACTTCAGTGGACTGTGATGGCACCAGCTGATCTGCTCATTCATGTTTTGTACAGATACATCATCTCCTGATGACTCTTAAATAATGTGGCAAAGTCTGGAATAAAGTCACAAAGAAAATTCAAACTATCCCTTTTTGAAATGTTTTTATTCATTTGATACTGAAACACATTCAAATTTAACTTCTCATCACCAAGCTACAACTTAATTGCTACACCTTACTGCACGGATCTTACTGTATTTTTACCTCTTGTAAACTACAGGACAGATGACCACGAAACCTGGTGGTAGCAGGCGGTATAGGTCGGGTAAGAACACATTTGTTTTTGGTGAAGATCAGGGGGCAGATCCAGGATTTGTTTTTGACTTTCTTCAATGTTACACGACATTGTAAGATAATTCATGGTTCTTGGGTAAATTTAGTCTCAAACATGTTAGACTCACTAGAACCAGTAGGTGGAGCTCACCACACATTTATTTGCAGTGGATTAACTATAGTCCATGTAGTCGGTGTGAGACTGTTGTTGTTGACTTCCCTCAGTTTGTGACACAAAAAGACATCAGCCTCTTCTTAGTAATGTTTTATCTGCCTCAGCTTTGGCTGTCAGTCAACTTCATCAAATTTCCACATAGAATACATTATCACCTCTGTGTGTGTTTCCATGTTTTCACTTAGCTTTGCTACCCATCTTGTCCAGGACTCTAACAGAGGACATATCAAATCTCAATGGGAAAAAATCTAAGATAATTTTGCTTTGCAGTCTAAAAAAAAATAGAGAGCACCTTGAATAAGGCTGCAGTCCTCAAATACGTAAGCACAGTGAGTTCTCAGAGGATCCATGTTCTGGGTGCCAACGTCATGACCCCAACTCTGTGCCAGATTAAATGAGGCCCTTGTTCTATAGAGACTTCAGTCAGTGCTGAATAACAGTAGATGACTGAGAACAACATCAATCTCCATGTAAAACATCAGCGGTGATGAAGGGCTTTTGAAAATGAATCATTTTGTGTCCATCTGGTGCTGAAGCTCAGTCACAATCCGGCCAAAGCTGAAGCAGATCATGTCTGACCTGTAGAGACTATATATGTATACTGTCCAGGAAATCTCCCCCTCACATTAACTTTGTCTGCCAGCTTGTTTCAAATATCTCTTTGGTACAAATTGTTCGTCCCAGTAAGATCTTATCTTGTGTTTCTCCCCCTCCTATGACATGTAGCGCAACCTCCTGCTTCATCCAAGGTCATTTCTCTCATTATAAGTCACTTTGCTTCTTAGCGACTCTGTGACAGTGAGCTGTGCAGAGCTCTGGGTCGATCCCTTTGCAAAAGCTTCTTCTTTATAAATACACAAAGGCAATTTCGTGGTTTGCTCTTTATTTTCAGACTTCCACCACAAAACATAACTGGATGATAAAATACCCAGGTACAGTCTATAATCTTCCTTAAGAATTGCCCAAGTCACTAGATTACCAAAAGGATCTGCATCCCCTGTCATGACATAATTTTCAAAGTCACAGGAATGGAGGCCAGAAGGTTACCTGATCGAGACTTCCAAGAGCTCAGATCCTCTCTTTACTGTGAAGATAAACCCTAAAAATATACCTGACTTAATCTTCTTAAGGGGCGTGTGTTAGGAGTTAGTCTCGGACTGCCTGATGGACAACACACACACACACACACAAACACACACAAACACACACACACGCTGAGTCAGTCACAAAGTCTTAGAGAGCAACTTAAGACCCTTCACATCTCCAGGTTTGCGTTTATGGTTTCTCACCTGGGATCGGTGTGTAGCCTGAACTGTTTGGCTGAAAGTCTGGACAGCATCAGCATGCCGAGCCTCCTCAACCTCAGCAGCCTGGGCCGGATCTGCGGCTCCAGCCACAACGACATGGTCGTCCTGGACCGGGTCAAGAGGAAGAACTCCGTCCGGCGCATGTCGATAATCGAGGACGGGGAAATTGCCGAGGTGCTCTACCTCATCCCCAAACAGTCCATGATGGAGCAGCTGCCCTTCATCAACCCCAACGACTACATCCTGTGTGAGAAGCTGGCCGGTATCCCTGCAGAGGTGTCAAGTAAGGAATGCTCCTCTTCTTCATGTGGTTTTAATGACTGTTATCATTTAGAAATTGCCTGCATTTATCGATATATACATGATTTTGTGCTGTAAATTGGAGATTAGAGGTTTTTTGTAGATATGAGACAAAAACATCTTGAATCTCAGTGGGTGAATTGTGACATATGAATTATATTGATCACTATGACAAACCTCTGACACCATCTTTCGACACCAACCCTGCACGCAAACATGAAGAGTTTACATTCATTTCCCAGATACTGCAACTCAAGGAACTGTTCATTTCATAAAAGATCATAAGCTGCGTATGGAGGTTGCAGTTTATTTTGCTGTCAAAGTCTCATCATGATAAAAATACATCTACTGTAATAAGAACTGATTGACTTTTGTCATAATGAGGAATGACATGTCTAAACCTGCCTTCTACCCTGTGTCTGAAGTGTTTGAATATAAATAAATACACGCCACTCCTACTGTCCTCTGAGGGGAGCCCCCACCACAACCACACACACACACACACACACACGGATGCACACACACACACACACAATCCCTCCTGCCCTCTGTGTTTTTGGACCACCCCCCTCTCCTTTGCACCAGCAGCCCAGTTAGCTCCTCTCCTCACTCTGATCCGCTGCCCTGAGTTCTCCCACTGAAGAGCAGAGAGCCACTGACATGAAAGAGAAAGGTAGATTTATACTAAGTATGTGTGTGTGTGTGTGTGTGTATGAGGATGAGAGAGGATCTGTGTGGGTGTTACTGTGTATGTTATTCAGTATATACATATATTTGTTTATTTTCATATACTTTGGATTTGTCAGCAAAGTGCTAAAACTTTTGGAGCTTGATCTTTGTGATGATAAATATACGGCATTATTTGACGAACTTTCTCATTTCACTCTTTTGTTTGTTTTAAATGTTTTTAGCTATGACTTGAAGTGCTCTCGACTCACACAAATTGAGCCACAGCGGTCTGATGGTATACAGAACTTTATTATCTTCTTTCCACTCTACATTTTTATTACATGATAAATCTGAGATTTGGCTGGGTAATCACTCTAGTGTGTGTATTCGGAAAGTAAAAACTACATTAATTATACATTTATAGACAGTTCTTTTAATATGTGTAATCTATTTGGCCTCACAAACCAAATATTCTCAAATCTGACAACTACATATAGACATTTAAATTAACTGCGTTTGCCAAGTAGGGAAAAGTGCACTAACAGCTGTCGCAGCCTATCGCAGAGCATCATGCTTATACCAGCATGTGATTTTAGGAATACCTCTGTAATTAAGCTGTGTTTGCCTCAATTATTCTATTTTGCTCTTACAGGGAACAAACAGATGATCTTAGTGGATTCAATTGCTGTGGCTATTCCCCGAGTCAGGACAAAGTTATTTGCACTTGCACAATGATAATAAAGGACATAAGAGTATGGAAAAGGTCATTCACTTCAGTGACGTCACCTGTAATGAAATTACTCTGCTGCCACTGAATGGAAGTAGTTCATATGAACATTTCCATTTATTTTACACCTCATTGTTACAGAGCTGTTTTTTGCCTGTAGCGTTAAGATATGTGATTTGAATCAGAGGACAAAAACATAATGCTGTTCCAAAACATATAAGATAAAGATGAGCAAATTATAGTTTCTTGTTGATAATACATCATACATCATGACACACACACACACACTCTCTCTGGCTGGAGATAGCGCTTTGTGTGCGATTAGTTGCATGTCTCAGGTTTCTCACCCTCTGCCTTCTTTCTAAATCGACCATTTGCTAATACTTGACACGATATCAGCTTCACATTCTGGGAGAGACCAAGACAGACAGGGAGACATTTTGGAATCTTTTCATCTGAGGACTTCACATAGCTGTTTGAACAAAAGAACAGAAACTAAATACATCTATATACATACATAATTATGATAAAACGATAATTATTAATATAATTACAATCACAACCCATCTAATCATAAAAAATCACAAGTACAGAGAATAGAAAAAATGCTAGAATATAAATTCAAATAAAATAACCAATCAAATTATTGCAAATTTTCAAGAAAGTATTCTAACAATAACATTTGAAGGGTAACGTTAGGGTGCAGGCCAGGTTGATATTTGACTTTTACACTTGGAGGAAACAAACCAAGGAGAGAAATATGTATAAGAGCCAGCTTCTGTTACTGTTGTTTTTTTCTTTTCTTTTCTATTTTAGTTTTTATTCCTAACTATTATCAACCATTTTATTATTTTATATAATATTTTTTTATTTTTGTATTTATTCCTTTTTATCTCCATTTTGGGCATTAGTCTCAAATTGGTTCTAATCTTTTTTTTCTTCTGTCTGTCTTATTATCATAATGTCAATCATATGTGAAGCACTTTGAACTGCACTTACCTGCATGAAAGGTGCCATGTACATAAGGTTGGATTGATTGATCACGTTACAACATACAGCCGTGTACACGATTTCCACTGACAGTAATAAAATGCCATGTACAATTGTTCACAGCGTTTAACTTCTTAAGCCACTGGACAGGTACGTTCAAAGAGAGCAGTAAAGGTTAAACAAAGATCAACTGTTCCCTTGTCTGGGAAAACCTCATCAATTTTTTCATTAATTTTAATTAATGTGTCGGTATTATTTGATTGTCCTTCATTATTATCTATACATTATTTCTGTGTCTCTGTGAGCAGCTCAGCTTGTTTCTTCAGGATACAGTTAAAAGTGTAATGTTGCACTACATGTGAGGCCTTTATTGAACTCACCAGGCTGTTCAGAAGCTTTTAGCTGTTGTTCTGGGGATTATCGGCCTCAGTCTCATACAAAGTCATCACTAACTACAGTTTACATCGCAGTCAGATGGCTCATGGTGGAAGGTTATCAGGAAACACTACACTGCCTAATGTCCACACTGGTTTTTCACGTGTCTTCAGCTATATTAGGGAGGCATGCTCTCTTTATCTGGTGTGCTACTACATGCTTGTTACTATAGTAACAAATCTCCTGTAGTGGGGCAGACTCGGGGCCACATACCAACGGTGCGTGACTCAATTTTCTTGGTGTTCACGAGGCGGAGTTAGGTAACCAGAACAGCCCCGAAAAACATTTTCTCTTCCAACTTTTACGAGTTTTCAAATCTTAAAAAGTTAAGAGGACATTCATCCACATCATGTTATTATTTATACAGCTGTTATTTGCCTCATAAGTGATAAATCCTGATAATTCTTTGGACTTTTCTGTAGCTCAATGTGTATGGAAAAAAAGAAAAGTTAAAATTCTTCCATGAGCTTGGGTATTTGTACGCTGGGTGCACACACACACACACACACACACACACACACACACACACAGACACACACGGGAGACGGAGAGCTCACACCGTGGCACATTCTTTCCTCTCTCTCCGCTGCTAATCACATTCAGGACCTTTCAAGTGGGCCGTGATTAGATTGCACAGGCATCCACCACTTCTGCTGCAACGAGACTGAAGGAGAAAGAGAGAGGTTGAGCTTTGTGTCTCTAAAACCACACGATACAGTGTATACGACACAGTGGTTGGACACACACATACACACACACATGCAAGGGACTACTTTATCCCTGTTGATTGTGTTAAAACTTTATTTTTGAGCTCTCGTCTGTTTTTTTGTGAGGTTGTAATCACTTGGATTAAAACATCTATGCATGACTGTGACACTGTGTGAAGGTATTTTATTTGTGTACGTGTGTGTGTGTGTGTTTCTGTGCCAAAACAAAGCTAGCCTGCACATTATGTTCAGTTATGTAAGCACTGAAAGGACCCAGTAGGATGTTAAACCTATGCTGTGTGGACACAGAGAGAAATGTGTTTTCTTTTTGGTCCAGACCAAAATATCTTAATAACTATCAGATGGATTATCATGAAATTTTGTGCAGTAAATTGTATTACCCAGTGTTATTGACTTTGGTAATCCCCTGATTTGATCCCTGTCATTCCACCACGAGGTTTTCTATCAGTGATTATTCATTTGACTTAACTGTTTCCCTTGTGATCCTGCAGTGCTGCACACTCCGGATGGCTGCCACCCAAGTTCTCCAGCGGGGAAGCGGGAGATCCAGTGCTTCAGGTGTGGGCAACCGTGCAAAGGGGAGGTGCTGCGGGTCCAGAATACTCACTTACACATAAAGTGCTTCACCTGCAAGGGTGAGTATACCAGAGATAAGTTGAAAGCAGGTGTCGTGCAAGGACACCTCTCTCAGAAAAGAGTTTATATGTTATCAAGCTCAGCGGTGGTCTAATGAAAACACTTCCTCATGTGCTGTGTGGAAAAATCTAATATATATATTGATTCAATTCCTGACTTTTTCCCCCAAATTATTTCTTGGGAAAAGAAAGAGTTCATACTCTGCCAAGGCCCAATAGTTTTTTTTAACCACATTTAAAATCACCAGATTCAGATTTTTATTTGGATCTGCACCAAATTGCACACACTCATAAATATCAGTGAAATTCTTTTCATCAACAACTGAAACTCTGAGCCATGCCGCATCTTTCCAAATAATTTCGTGGTATCCGTCCAGTCATTTCTGCATCATCCAAATATAAACAAAACAACAAATGGGCAGGGATGAAAACATGGAGGTAAAACAAAGCTGTCCCACTCTGGGTTTACATTAAAATGAGTTAAATAACAAGACCTTTGCATGGTTGCATACAAACAGCTTGTTTTCAGCAGGTTCGTTTTTAAAATTGAACAGAATCCCCTTCTCGTTTATTTGTGCCGTCAAATTCAATTAGTTACACATCATTCTACCTCCACAATGGTCGGTAGAGAAAAACTCCCGGGTTGACAAACACTCATTCTCCATAGTTACAGGGCTTGATGGAAAAACATATTTCCTCAACAGCCTATTGTTCCCGCTAATCGACACTGACAAGCTTCTCGTGTTGGAGCCCTTTAACTACATGGTGACGGTGTTTTCAGCGCAGAGGAAACAAAGAGACTTTCAGAGCAGAGAGGTATTTTACCAGTGGGGTGACCTGAGGATGTGAGTCCGAGGGCAGAACGTGCCTTGCTCTATGGACGTATGAGTCAAACAGTTGTCAATCTCAGTTTTAAGGTTGTTGGGAAGTGGAAGTGGTTTGTGCTTGTTGTATTCAGACTTTAAAATAGAGCTATTCAAATAGAGCGTCCACATCCATTGTGAGTGTGTCAACGCAGGACAGGAATAGAGCAACATAAAACTGTCCTTGGCACCTCGGAGCATATTGTTGTGCCGGAAACGGGTTTGGTCCTATCAAATGACTCCAAACACATAAATCCATCCCTTTGATGGATTACGTACGTATCTATATTTAACATCTCTTGTAACAATAGCCTGCAAAAAGGTACCGATTTAAACTGACCCAAATAAATCACTAAACTGGAACTTAGTTGAACATTTAAATCTCGGCCAAAGTCCAACAACTCCCTTTACATTCAATTAAAATGCACAAAAAACAAAATCACACAAATAGAAAATCAGTCACTTAAATAAACCAGATTTTTTTCTTTAAGATCCATAAATGATTCTCTGCAAAATCAGTGGAAAAAAGACCCTATTTACGGATGTTGAATCGCCCCCCTGATCTGGACATGCACCCTTCCTGACACATACCACACCATTCCACCAACTTTCATGGTAACATGTCCAGTAGTTTCTGCATAAACCTGCCAACAAACAAGCAAATGCAAATGAAAACATAACCTCCTTGGCTGATATATTAATGATTTCTACATAGTAAGTGTATCATATGGTAAAAACATATGAGAACCTTGGCCAAATGCTAGTAAAGGCCTGTAGAGAAAACCAAAGAATACTTTTTGAGTGAATTACTGCGTTTAAATGGTCAAACATTAGATTTCAAAACAAAACTTTAGTAATATATATCCAAATTATGCTACGATAGATGGTGTTTATTGTGTGGAATACTAATGAAAACATGGCTACATATTGAAGCATGAAAAGTTTGAATTGTAAAGAGTTTTTAAAAAGCATAAAGGCCAAATGCAAACATATCCATTCCAGTATTCATCTGCTTGGTTGGTCATCATTTTTCAATATTGATCTCCCTCTGTTAATTTCTCTCTCTGTGATCTATGCAGTGTGTGGCTGTGACTTGGCCCAGAGCGGCTTCTTCATGAAGAGCGGCGAATTCCTCTGTCCGCTGGACTTCCAGAGGCTCCACGGCACGCTCTGCAGCAACTGTGGGGAGTTCGTGGAGGGGGAGGTGGTTACTGTCTTGGGGAAGACTTATCACCCAGCCTGCTTTGTGTGCACCATTTGCAAGTAACTGGAAAAAATTAAAAAACATTCAATATTTTGAATCATATTTGGAGAGAGAAAGGAATTGTGGGATGTACCTCTGTCTCTGCCTCTGTTTGTCAGGCAGCCCTTTCCCGCTGGGGACTGTGTCACCTTCAGTGGAAAAGACTGCCTCTGTCAGCGCTGCATTCAACCTGTGTCTCCTGCTCCGACCGACGTGAAGTACTCTAGCAGTGAGTGCATCCTTTCATATTTTCAAGCAAGTATGGGAGTTAGTGTGCTTTTATTGAAAAAAAAAAAAAAAGTCTGTGATAAAGGGAATTCCTCTTTACTGCAGAAATCACAAAAAAGCCTCATCAGAAATCTTGCGGATATCTTTGCATAAATTCAATGTCCCAGATTTGCATACAGTGCACAACTTGCCGCTGATTTTTACCTTTCAAATCTGGTTATACTTTATAAATCTGGACAGTGACAACAACTCTGTATGGATTAGGAGACTCAGTAGAAAGCGACAACCAACTCAACTTGACCTAATTCATCATAAAGCAGATACAGCAGGGATCAATAGGGGATTAAGAGGATTTCTCTGCAGGATTGTACAGAAAATAAGTAGGAAAAGGCACACACTGCATTTGTAGGGAATGAGATGCTGAATTTGTCCTACCAGTCTGTCTAATATCTAATGTATTTAACATTTATTATGATTTTCTTTCTTTAGAAGCATGATTTTCTTTAAGGATTACAAGACAAGAGCATGCTCAGATGTGTTAACCCTCACTGAGTATGTGTGTGTTTTCAGACTGCACCGGCTGCGGCAGAGACATCAAGAACGGCCAGGCTCTGTTAGCTCTGGGCGGCCAGTGGCACCTCGGCTGCTTTAAGTGCAAATCCTGCAGGAAAGTGCTGAGCGGAGAATACATCAGCAAGTAAATGCAAATCTCTCATGCACACCTTCTCATATTCATGATACTGTCTCTATACCGTGCAATTGTAGCAGAAAATACACCATGACATCTGGAATACAGCTGAAGTCTATGAGCAGCTGATATATGAATAAGATGATGTTTTTTTAAACATTAAATCTTTTGTCTTCCAGAGATGGGATGCCTTACTGTGAGAGGGACTACCAGATTAAGTTTGGGATACAATGTGAGGCATGTCATAAGTTTATAACAGGAAAAGTTCTGGAGGTAAGTTTCGTCGAAGAGTCCCTCTGTGCAGGTTGTGTATGTGATGATATGTGATGCTTTTACCTGTCTGGTTATCTGCTGCAGGCAGGAGACAAACACTATCACCCGAGTTGTGCGAGATGCAGCCGATGTGACAAGATGTTCACAGAGGGAGAAGAGATGTTTCTGCAAGGTCGGTGATAGATCCTAATCACTCTGTGGAGATACACATGTCCCGCTGCTTTATAGACTCTTAATAAACCGTGACACTTTGGCTGCAGCAGCTAATTGCGAATGGTTCACAGGGTCGACAGTGTGGCACCCGGACTGCAGAGACAACAGCAGGACGGAGGACAGTTACAGGGTGAGTTCTCCTAAACTTAACACTCAACTGTATTTTAATGTTTCAGAAGCCTTTTCATATGTTAGAGGCAGCTACATGATACCACTGCTACAGTTTACCCAAAATAAACCATTAATATCTCATTTACAAATTTCTGTGTAAGACGATAAAGAGTTTTAGCTGTTTGGTGTCATGTCTTCACACATTCTCTTCCCTCCCAGGTCAGCAGAGCAAAAGCACCGGGCCTTGATTTCTTTTTCCCTTCACGTGAACTGAAGGTTATTATTGTGAGCTAGTCTGCGGTGTGCACTGAGTGAGGCCGGCTGTAATCTCAGAGTCTGGGATTAACCACACGCGCTTGTTTCACATGCAACAAGAACACTTTGCCTTTCAGCTTTCAAGAATAACTAAGACAAGCAACAGTATGTTATGTGCAATAGAAAATGCATTTTGCACATAACCTTTTAAAAGGAAGTCTGAGCTTTGTTTGTTGACAGTGCTGCATGCTTGGCTGTTTTCATCTCTGGCCTTGCACTCTGCTAGAACCTGCACTATTTAATGTGCACTAGTGTTCTCTTTCCCTACTAAGTACTGTTACAGCCACACCTGACCGGTGTCATTGTGCAAATAGCAGAAATACAACACAGAACAATATATTGTACTGGGGCTGTTCTGCACACTACAGGGGTGAATAGAAAACTGCTCTTGATATAATGCAAGCACAAAGTTGTCTGTGCATGTGAATATGTTGCATTACAGGAATCTAAGCTGAAGCAGAAAAGCGAGGTAAAGCGAGAGCGAATGCCAAATTAAAAAATAAAATTAATAAAATAAAAAATTAATAATTTCCTATATGCGCTAGAACAGGGTGACCAATCACAACAGAGTGGGCCAGCTGGCCAGTCAGAGCACACTGGGCTTTACTGGGAGGAGGGTCTTAAAGAGACAGAAGCTAAAACCTGGCGTTTCAGACAGAGGCTGAAAAGAGGGGCTGCAGCAATAGTCAGTATGAGGAAGATGAGCCTACATCGAACTTATGAACTTGGTTATGAGCAGAGAAATGTCTCCTTTTAATCATCCTATAAATCAAACTAACTAACTAAATTTTTCTTGTCCGTAGCACACTAGATCCTCCTCTGAAAGCTCGTGCTCCAGGCCGGGCTCGTGCACCCCGGGGAGTCCTGGTCGAACGATCTGCGTAAGTTCTGCCGCCAACATCTGCTCAGCATCTTCCATGGTGCACACTTCCCCTTTGGGCTTATTCACGTGTCATTTATCCCTTTGTTCATACAGGGGGGTCGCATGGACAAAGTGTCTCTCTTGCCAGATATTACTCTTTGACTGTAACTGAATATGCATACAACTAGCAAAATAGTTAATTTGAAGAATATTAAAAAAGCAGTTAAAAAAAAATAATCTGAAAATCACTTTTACCTTGACTGATCGGAACTAGTGTCATCTTGCTTGTGAGAGAAAAAAAACGTGATTTCAATTGTGGTTGAATGTTGAATCAATTTATTCATACGCTGAGAAAAACAACCACACATTGAAGAAGAGTTTAGATTTATTTGCTTCACCAATTTGAATGCGCTGACAATTCAGATTGACACTAATTAGAAAAAAAAATAATTGGTGCTGCCAGTAGCCCGTCCTTCCTCCACCCGCTCTCGTCTGATCCCCACCCTGTTGGTTTATTGAATGGAATGAACTTTACCCCATCAAGTCACACAAGATTTTTGTAGATCGCCAAAGACGATCAATTTATAGTAAATCAGGATAAGTTCCTACAGTAGATCTGTTTATTTCACGTGCCAAAGTCAGACCAACATGGTGCTGTGGGATTAAAGTTTCATTCTTCCTTGAAATGACATAATGAGCAACCTCTGACCTTTCACCTGACCTTACTTGCACTTTCTGATCCTCGTATCTCCCGTCCTCTGTGTCCTCCTCATCCCCTCCCTCTTCCTCTTCCTTTCCTTCTCCATCTCCTCTCCCTGTCCTGCTCCCCAGGCAAAAGTAGATAATGAGATCATTGACTACCGAGACTTAGCGGCAATTCCCAGAGTCAAGGCTATACATGATATAGAGTATCCTGATATGATATCCTATAAGTCTGTGAACAACAACCCACCTGCTGTGGACAACAAAGTCAGCAGACAGGACAGGTCAAACCCTACAGAGGTAACTTCATTCAATGCTCCGAGTCATATCCAGTGACATGTTTGTGTGTCATTGTTTTGCTGTTTTGCTGTTTTTTGGTCAAACCAAGTGAGGACTTCCTCAATTGTTCTCATAATTAACTGTGTTAAGCCCAAAATGCATCACATCCTTTAATAAAAATGGACACATGTGTTTTTACAGCAATAGTGTTAGTTTGTCAGGATTTGCATAAGTCACATTTCTAAGAATTTGTCCAATGTACATTTACAATGGAGGTAGCAATATTGTATTATTTGTTGTTGCTGACTTTTTTAATGATCACTGCCAGGTTACCAGAAGCCAACTTGGAATAATAAGTCAGATCTACTGTACCCTTATGATCGAATCCTTTTGTTCCCTACCTTACGTACGTCCTCATGTGAAAACCTCGTAACTCAAAACTCTGTGATCTTTCAAATTCTGTGTCTGCCGCTCCCCCCCCAACTTTGATGCAAAAATGCATACTCAAATTAGAATGGCACCCGATCTGGATTTCGATCTGCACCAGATTGCACACACTCATAGATATCTGTCCCCTAAAGATGATTTTCTCCATCATACCTCGCAGAGTTAAAGAAAGTATTTGTCAAGTTTGGAGCTACAAGGTTTTTACCTGAACTTACAATATGTATATTGATGTGTTATTGAGTTAATTCATACATAAATATCTCTTCTTCTGCCTTTCTCATTTAGTCAACAGGAAATGTATCTGAAACCACAGAGGTAAATGATTTCTCTATCAACTTTACACATAATAGGCCACACTTGTATTCCTCACTATTTGGTTTTCCTTCTGCTCTCAAGGAGGGCTTTGAAATGAGGAGGAACATTCCGAAATCCACAAGCCACGGATCTTTTGGAGTTTACACCACGTACCAACGACACAGCTACACTCCAGGTCTGTCCAGATCGCCACAGCACTTCCACAGGCCAGGTAAGGGGAGCGCTCGGACGTAAATCACCTCAGTCTTCACATCACCTTTTGTGAAGAGATTCAATGTCCAATGCTTACTTTTGTCTCTGTCCCCACGACGCTTCTTCTTCCTCCTCCTCCTCGTCCTTTCACTTCCACTCCAGCATTGATGGTTTCTCCCTCTTTATTCTCTGGCAACAATGAAACCTGCTCCCCTTCCCCTTTATGTCCCCACTTTCTCCCTCAAACCAAAGGTAAGACCCCCACCTTCCACCTGACCCCTGACCTTTCCTGCAACCCTCTTCCTCCACTCTGCTGTTACAGTAACCCTCTGCTGCCTCTTAAACCCAGACACTAATATTTAATGGGAGACCTACTACTTTATTCAGTTAACTACATTAGATCACTTTGAGTGAATTTGAGAATAACAACAATATGCAAACACACAGAGAGGGGTGGCACCGAGTCTCTGCCCTCTAGTGGTCAAAGTGTCAGAGAACCGTTTCTGCCTCAGACAGAAAGACATTTTCTCCACTCCTTTTCTTCCCCTTTCTGCATGATCAGCTTATTTCTTTTGTCTGCTTTCAGTGATAAATATAAGGATTAAATATATAATATAAATATTTATTTTCATTGTGCAGATGAAGGCTTTCACATGTACAGGAGGCCTCCAATTTACAAACAGCAAGGTACAGTTTGACTTTTTCATCGTTCAGTTAACAATAAAATTGTAACTGACAAATTTTAAACTAGACATGTTGCGTTTTAAAATATTTGTGTTTTTCTACTAATACTTATACTTTCACTGATACTGATACTTGTACAGCAAGTAAAAGATAATTATGAAAACTCTGCAGATGAAGTTAGGAGCTAATTTAACGATTAATTTGATTTGCACATTTAAACACAGTTTGATGCAGCAAGTTAGTTCTGGTTGATTAGACCAAGCAGACAACAGAACACCCAAAGTCTATTTAAATCCCTGAGCAGGATCTAAACCCTCCCGTGTCTGAGGCCATAAGAGTCATATGAGGTCAAACTCAGAGTCAGCACTCAATGCATCTAAGCTGACAGCAAATTATTAGTTGAACAGTTTGAACGTACCCTTGTGTGAACTAAAGAATGGAAGAATAACAACATGTAAAATAAAGGTTTTATGGGAAAAGTAAGTTTAAAAATAGAGCAGTACTGAGAAGACCGTTTTACAGAACTATTAGCAAAAGCCTAAGAACAGATCTTGACAAGGTGCTTATAGCTGGTGTGTTTACGTTCACTCAGTAAGTCTGATCTAATCTGGGCAAAGAGCTGAGACTGAGTGGGATAACTCTCATGGTTAATTAATCTCCAGTTTCTGCTGTTTCACTCTCTCATAGATCCAAATTCACCCACTTCCCAAGCTTTATCTTTGCCCGGATACGGTCGCAGCGGCCTCCATCCGGTAGGAGCAGCATCACTTACCTATAACCAATTTGTCATATATTGTACATATGAGTAATTATTTTCCTCCTTTATAAAGTTTGACTCTGAACTACACAAATATCTGAGTTGTTAATGTTGGTATCGGGATTTTTGAAGAAAATTTACGAGGAAAAAGAAAAAGAAATGGAATGAACTTAATGTTTTCATGTGTTTGCTTGATTAAGCCTCGGTCAGCGGATTTCTCCCACTACAGTGATGACAGATTCAGAGGTTAGTATGTTCATGTCTCTGTTATTTATCATATCACTTCAATATTAAATCAGTTCATGAAAATTAATCATGTGTTGCTTCTGCTTTCTTCCCTTGCCTTTCAGATTTCAAGGTATGTGAATGGGCACTGAATGGAGTTTTTTATGTGATCTTGAATCCCTGGTAACTTCCCATGTTTGCAATTGACCTTACCTCACTGTCTGCATCTTCATGTCGGGCTGGGCAGTATGGCCAAAATTCCCATTATTCGATATTGATAATTATCATGATACATGTCACATTATTATCTCTTTAAGGTTTAAAGATTTTTGCTCCTGAGTGAAGGTTGTGAAGCAAATCTCAGGTAGACAAGTTAATTCTCCTCACCATGCTTACACTGTACATAAGCACTATATTTATATATTATAAATTAATAAAGAAAAATACATTTATTGATAAATCAATTATTTATTGCCCAGCCCAATATGCATGTTTAAATAAACAGTGAACTCAGGGTCAGCTTAAAGTTGCATTTATACCTTTATTGATTTGCCTAACTGACTCTATAAATATGCTTTACTAACATATTTGCAGCTCTGAGCTCTGAAGTGATGAATTTGGCGACTGCATGTGTTTGCTTCATTCTGTAGCTCATCTATGACAGTCCACATCCATTAGCCAGACTGGACAGAGGAATGTCCATGCCTAATTTGTTGGAACCAAAAGCAAGTATTATTTGTATATTCATGTTTTTGCCATCATTAAATTCAGATTTTGTCATGTCAGAACAAAAAAAACTAGAATGACACTCAGTAGAGCTTAGACCTTCGCCAAGGCCCAACTGTTTAAATTCGATTAGCTGCACCAAATTTAACACACTTCCATGTATGACTTCCTGAGAAATCAGTGAAAATGTTGAAAAATGTCCCATCTCGCAATGTTAAATAAATGTATTTGTTATATCAACAAACAAGCAACAGGGGTGAAAACATAACCTCTATGGTGGAGTTCCTAAATACTTGAAAATAAACTTCAGTGGAGCTCAGGACAGAATTCAAACACAAGCTTGTTTAGCAGCTGTAGAATAGTGTTGAATGCACCAATATGTGATGCCTGCAGGTCCTTGAAAGTGTTTTCAGCTCTAAGCTTTAAGCTTAAAGCACTAACCGCTGCTAACTGTGCAGTGGTTTTACAATAGATGCATAGTTGCTTGGAACATGATGTTCTAACTCCATCTCTATTTCAATAGCTTGTACACGTCTTCAAAAGATTGTGTTTCAGTGTCTCGTTTGTTTGTGATCGGCGTTCTTAACCAGTCTTTGTTTTGTCAAGGTCTACCCATATGAAATGCTTGCAGTGACCAACAGAAGACGAGTGAAGCTGCCGAGGGACGTCGACAGAACGAGACTGGAGGTAAAGTGAAATATGAGAAAAGCATCTGTGAAGTGAAGCACAGTTTTTCATTTGAAATTGTTATTTTAGAATAAGAAATACAGTCCACACGTAGCAATTTAAAATATGTTTTTATTTCGAGAACAAGAGAAAGAAGAAAGAAAGAACAGAAAGTAAAGCGAAGAATGAAATATAAAGAAAGAAAAAGAGACAAGAAACATTTCAAAAGGAGAAAAAGAAAAAGGAATAAGAAAGAGGAGAAAGAAAAGAAAGAGAGAGAGAACAAAGAGGAATATGCTGAAAGCAAAAAGAAGAAACAAAAGGAAGTGAGAAGCAAAAAGAAAGAAACAAATTATTGGAAAGACAAAACAGGAGAAATGAGAGGGAAGGATTAAAATGCAAACATTTCCCATGCATGCATGCTGTACATGCTTCTTTTCTCATAGTACAATAAAGTTTAACTTCATTCTTCCATGCTCTCTTCTTTCTTTCCTGCAGTGCCACCTTTCCCCGGGTTCTTTCTATGATATCTTTGGTATGGAGATCCGAGAGTTCTACACACTTCCACTCTGGAAACGTAATGACATGAAGAAGAGTGCAAATCTTTTCTGATTGCTGCCTAACGCACGTCTTTATTTATTGGACATTTATTCACGAACATTAGAACAGCACAAATCACAGGCTTGCAGCGGCAACCCAGCGAGTCCGTGGAGGTCATTGTGATGAATGACGGTTAAAGTCCAATAACCTCAACGCAGATATGAACACTGGAACTCAACTTAACTCTAACCTTGGCTTCAGTGATATACTGCCCTGATTTGTTTTTCCCACGTCAGCCCTGTCTCCCCAGGAATTACGTTCATATTGGACGATTCAGCTGAAAATAATCTTTTGCACATTCTTCACAAATGGAGAATGTTGTGTGATGTTCATGTAGCTTGGCAAAAAATAATGTATTTTTTAAGCTTTGCAACATGTTTCAGACCGATGGTTGAAGTCATACCTTAACCTTATCTAACCTTTACCAAGTGATCATATTAGCCAAAACAAAAAAGGTGCTGCTTGTATGTTTTCACGGCCCTGATGAGGGCGCTAGATCCCTAAAATCCGCCCACGGTTTGTTGCTGAGGAACAATTGTGCAGAACCTTGGACTGACCTCATCGACACAAAGTTTTTGAGGAAAACTAATGTTTGAATTATTCCTAAAATATCTATGAACATATTTACAAGATTGTAGGTGAGGTATGCTAAAGGTTAGGATCCCTAAAATGTACAATAATAGCACTTTCCTGCCTGCTTTTCGAAAAAATAGAGAATCGCTGACTATATAACACACAGTTTGAGAGTTTTTAAGCAGTGTAAATTCAGACAGATTCATGTACAGATTGGTTAAAGATATGGGTTTTCCAATCAAAAGCCTTTGGTCCAGCTCTTTGTGAATAAAGCTTCCCATGATACATGAATCACAGTGTTTAATGACTACAGAATGGATCTAACCTGCACACTTCACATTGTTACTTGGTATGTGATATATGTTTTGTTACTCTCTTAATACTCTGAACAAAGAAGAAATAAAAATTATTTACCAACTTAAATTAATTACATCTATTAGTGACATACAAATTTATAGTTTTTCTTTATAGTTTTCTATTGTGTTTATATAACTTTTAATGTTATTTGAGCAAATTTTTTTTTAAATTATTTATTTGTGTGTTACTAACTGATGTCATTTGTCAAGTTGGTCTTACAATTTCCATTGTCACAATCGACAATGGAAGTCACAATCGAGCAAATATGTGAGAACTCTATTTTTGTGTCACTAGATTAACACAAATTTGCTTTTTTTGACTCTTAAATGAATTAAGATGTTTTTTTGCTTTATGTTTCACCCTGACTTGGCTGTGGTAAACTGTATCTGCTACCTTAACATTGATGCTTGTTCACACCACCTCAAACGATCTAAATAAATATCTGCACTTCTTAAAGGTTGATTAAATAAGTGTCTTTTCATTGTATGTATGAATGAGTTTGTGTATGCATGCACTCAGTGTCTTGAGCACGTAGTTTTGTGTATAATTCTACGTTTTTGTTGCATCTCCAAAGAGTATCTCACAGTCTGGATCATTAGTGTGGAGTCTAAAATATTGTTCTTTTCACTTTTATACAGACTCGTCACGTGTGCATGGGTAATTTGATGCTTAAAGTGTATTAAAAGATAGTGTATATAACTTTATTTTTGAAAATACATTTAAGAGGGGTGCCCCACTTTTCACTTGAGCACCTGTCCCTAAAAATGTCTGGCACGTCCCTGCTCACCTGCTACAGAAGAATTTTTTTTTAGAAAACATCTTGTTTTTGTCCATGACTGTACTTAGTCGCATGATAACTTTATGGAATACATGTACTGACTATAACGTTCTAATGTGCGTCAGTTCTGGTAAGAGAACAGGTGTTGTACGGATACACTGACAAACAACGTCACGGTATTAAGAAACACTTCATATCTTTTATGCACACCTAACACCAGCTGCAGGACTGAAGAATTGCAAAATACTCTGACTCAACTCCACCTGCTATCTATCACCAACACATGATTTGTCTCAGACGTTATTGTAGGCTTCATTTTCTCCCCGTTTGGACCCAGTCTGGGACCCAGCCTGTGGAAATTTAAAACCAACAGGTGGTGCTCTGGAACCACAGCACAGCACCAGGATTACTCTATTACTAGGATTGCTTAAGCTGCTATTTGAGCAGTATCTTTGAGACGTCTTTTTTCTTTAACTTTGATGCAGCAGCTGCAGCAGTACCAGCGGTACTGAAAGTGGTAAAAATAGCCTTCAACACGATCCTCTACTTTGCATTGTTATATCAGCCCCATTGACAAGAGAGAATGGATTATGTAAGCATATTAAATCATCATGAAATGTATGAGAAGCAGTACTTGAAGTTGCTGTATGGCCTTTTGTTAGATTATTGCCATTGTTTGTCACATTAATATTAATTTATAAAGGAATTTTTTTTTGTGTTGTACAGGACTTATGCAGGTACACACACACCAAAGTGGACAAGGGGTGTGTGTCCTCATTTTTGTGTTCTTGTCAGGCCCTTACCAGCATCAAAACTGGCCTTGTTGATACCAGTAGATCTCATGGGGACAAAAGCCTGCTCCTAATGATACATCACTCAAATTCTGAGGTCCTGGTTACGGTAAAAGATCAGATGTGAATTGGGGTTAGGTTAGGGTTAGGATTAGGTATGAACTGATTATGCTTAAGGTTAAGGATAAGGTTTTGGTTATGCTATATACAATGTATGGACCAAATGATAGCCGTGCAAACCTGTGTAAAAGAGAGAGAGAGAGAGAGAGAGAGAGAGAGAGAGAGAGAGAGAGAGAGAGAGAGAGAGAGAGAGAGAGGGGGGGGGGGGGGGGGGGAGAGAGGTACTTATAATAACCAGGAACCTTCACAAATAAGGCAGAATTAAAATAAATGATATACAATTTTACAATAACATACCTGTATAAAGTGCATTACACACTATTAACTATTACACATACCTCCAAAACTACTATGTGTGACCTTTAATGCGACTGGAAAACGAAATGCTCTATAATTTGTATTTTGTATATCTTTATTTCCATAATTTGATGTTCAAATAATCCTTCTCTCTTTCTTTTTCTTTTTGTGAGGCCTCAGTGTTCCTTATGTTGTGGGGACCAAGATCATTTCACACAGTCACATCACATGAATTGTTGTTGATCGGTCGTGCTTACAAATCTTCCTGGACAGTTATGAATGTTACACAACCAGTTTTTTACTGTAAAATATTGGAATGGGGGGAGGGAGGGGGGGCTGAAGTTTTCTGACATGTAGTTAACTTTCTGTTTTCTTGTGGATTTTGGACACACCACAAAAACACCAGTGATGAGAATCGTGAGCTGGGCCTGTTATTGAAAACATGGAAGTTAGTATTTGTTGTCACGGGCTCTTTAAAGCCCACCTAGCCTGGGCGAAAGTACTGGATCTCCTTCCAGGCTTTCTGATTGGACGACGGGCTCCGTTTGTGGGCGCGTTGCTGCACCTGATTGGCCGCGGGTGGCTGTCAATCACCGCCCCCCACCACCACCACCACTCAGCTCGGAGCCGAGCGACGGTCTCGACGAAAACACACCGACCCGCAGACTGCGAACCATTCCCGGGCAGAGGCGCTGCGGAACCACCGGGGGGACAACCGAGCCATGGCGTCGCTGAAGTTGGACAACGGGACTCGGCCTTGACGGGAGACATTAGCCGCGGGAAGTAGGTTTCACTTGTTAGATAGAAACACACATACGGAGAGAGGAGGCGGAGGAGGAGGAGGAGGAGGAAGAAGAGGAGGAGGGGGCCGAGGTGGACTCTCCCTCCCTCCCTCGGTTTGAGCCAGTCCGCCCGATGGAGGCACCCGGGACCCTCGCAGCGAGCTCCAGGCCCGGTCTGTCACCTGTGAGGCGCCGCCGCCGCCCCGCCGGAGGTCGTGGGTGAAGGAGGAGCAGCAGGAGCAGGAGAAGGAGAAGCACCGCCTGCGCACATCTGTCCTCAACTTTGGCCGACAACTTGTGCTCCTGGAGCCCGTGTGCTACGAGACAAAGTTCGCAGGTCAGCTCCAGCCATGACCGACATAGATATCACTTAACCCGGAGGTCAGTCACCTCCTCAGGGCGCCGGGTGCAGGTGCACCGCGCACGACTTTGACTTTTTACTCTGCTTCACATTTCTCCATCCGGATCCAGATTAATTGGATTTTTATTTTTTTTTGTCAGCTTATTTGTTTATTTAAAATTTTGTACAAATCAATCATGTCACTCAAAGACAATCCCTGCCGGAAATTTCAAGCCAACATATTCAACAAGAGCAAATGCCAGAACTGCTTCAAGCCCAGAGAATCCCATCTGCTCAACGATGAGGACTTCAACCAGGTGATTTTCATATATTCTTATGTCTCATACATACTTGTGGGCTTGCCTGTTTATTGTTGTGTGTGTGAGTTTCAGTTTGATGTGCACGTTTCAAAGGGGTTAGTCATGTCAACAGACCGCCAAGTGCAAAGGTTGGGTTAATTGGACATAATTAGTTTCCAGCTCAAGGGGGCTTATTGACCTTAATTCATGCAGATATAGGCCTCCACCCAGCCCCAAGCCCTGCAGCACAGGACCCTGCTGTCACTTCATGTTATTTGGGTTAACGTTGTTCCTGTGAAAGCATTTCAAATCTTGCTGTCATGTCAAAACTTGCAATAATGCTTGTGTTTTGTTTTTGTATCCCATTCTTTCCCACATTATTGCCTCTGTCACAAATACAGGCACTAGTCATACTAGTAATAATAAGCACTTTTCAATACAAGTAACAAAGTGCTTTACAAAAAACAGTATGAAAGTCGCAGAGTAAAAGGTATAGTATAGTAGATACAGATAATAAAAGTCATAGCCATCATGCGATGAAAGCTTTCTATAGAGAGATGTATCTTAAGAAGAAAGATATACAACAGGTCTACTCAGAAAATGTGCTGCAAATACTCCCAACACTTCCAAATACTGTCAATCCTAGCATATACTCACAACACGAGCAATTACTCCCAACAATAGCAATTTCTTCCAACAAAACCAAATACTCGACCCGTCCAAATCCCACAACACAACCAAATACTTGCTACACAACATACGTGTTTCCAGGGGACCCAAAAATTAGATGACCATGGTTGGGACACTCTAACCTGCCAAATCAAGTGATTGGATTAAATACACTTAACTAAATGAGAAACACACTAATGTCATGGTAGCTGGTTAATATAGCATGCTAACTTTGTCCTTTTTAGATCAAGGGGATTTGTCTTCACCTTGGCGTCGTTGATCTGAAAAACACAACGTTAGTTATTTAGTTTCTCAATTTATTTAGTGTATTTCGTCAGATGACCAATTGGTGAGATAATAATATGTGTGAGGTAGGTGATAAATCTGCAAAAAACATCTGAATCATGCAATCAACAATGTTAAACTAATCATTTTCCAACAACACAGTGAAAGCCAACTTCAACTTGTAACTTCACGAGTCATAAACCATGGCAACAACAAGCGTGTCTCAGCCATGTTTATAGTGTCCCCTGGAAACACTTCTGTTGGGAGTATCTGGTCGTGTTTGGCGTATTTGCAGCAGGTTTTTCTATTGGCCGCAGATGTGTTGCCAAGTTGATGATGTTTTCTCCAGTGTTGTGAGTTTAGTGTGTTTGCACATGTTTTATGAACTTGCAGTGTGGGGCTGTTGATATTGGCAGGTTGTGAATAGTGGCACTGATAAAGAATGTCAGCCTGTATCACGATCATTCCTTCCGCTGAGCTGTTTAACAGGACAGGTTAGGTGTCATCTGTGTCCCGACAGTTTATCTGACCGACACCTCTCCAGCTGGGGATATCTTCAACATAGCAGGGTCAGGACATGGCTCCGCGTTCTCCTGTAATGTACTCCGCCATGATCTGTGGCTTCCGTGTGGGGATGGAAATAGTCTTGAGGGTTTTTGTCCTTCTGACTGGAATTTCTGACCCACTGGCGTTCATGCTTCTCCTGTGTTGACTGCACTTAGTGGAAGGTTATCATTTGGCTGTCGGGGCCCGACGACTGACGGCATGCAGGTTGTGTCGTTCATTGTTTTCAAGTCCTGCTACGAGAAGATACCGATGCTCTGTGACTATTCTGAGCCAGAACTGTTGTCAGCCCTTCGCCCTTAGCCCTCCCCACCAACTCACCACTCCATCGGTGCAGTATTACACTCATCGTTTATGATGGGAGGGAATAAGAGGTATGGGGCCATTGCGAAATGAACACACAGATGAGAACACACATGAACACGCACAAGTTACTCTGTTTTAACCACAGAGGACACGAAGGGTAAAAAATGACCTACATTCACCTCATCTATTTCTCTCGCTTAAGAGGCCCCCCCCCATTAGGACGGCTGTCAGGTCATGTGAGGAGAGATGGGACGTTGCTGTAAACTCTGCTGAGTCTCAATGTTTCTCCTTGGGTTAATGTTACTATGGAATGGAAGCAGCCAGTGTCCCACTATCAACTTGTATTCCCTCTCAAGCTTTCTAGAAACCTCCCATTATCAAATATCTTGCTGTGGTCTCATCTTTAAAGTACTGTTCACGTGCGCCTTCGCTTTTCACTGTTTTCAAATGTCTAACATTGACTGAACGTTGTTTCTCTTGCACATCTGCTCCAACTCTTAACTGTTCAAGGTCAAAGCTGGGACTCACGATTTGAAAATGCCTGTTATGTCATTTTGTTTACGGAGTCAGTCGGCTGCGAAATGCACTGTACCTCCTGTAATCAAAGTGAAAGAGGATTTTATGGTGGATTATACTTGGCTTTACATGGGATGAAGTTATGACTGTAATCAAAACCAGCAATAGAGGAATGCGGAGGTGCCAGACGGCTGTAAATGCTTGACTTAATTTGTAGGCTACTGTGCACAGAATTGGTAAAGTGTGGTGGTGAATTACGTAAGGGACTTAATTTGTTAAGCTGTTTGGGTGCAGGTAAGAAATGAGTGTAAACGCTTTCTAAAATGTGTGCCCCCCCCTTCACACACAACCACACTGTGGTAAGGCAGAGTGGCTTTTATTTTTTTTTAGCCCTGCAAACAATTGCTGACTACTAGTGTGGCTATGGTTCAAGTATGCACCAGAACTATTTAAGAACGACTGTCAGGCCAACTTGTATTTCTCAGGACAAGTTTGAATTGCAAATCCGTAACCACAAAAGCTCTCAGGCTCTGTGCCACTTTTCTCTCCTGCTTCTCATCCACTGTTTTTCCTGCTAAATACTGCCTCTTGCTGCCCCCTCCACCCACTTAGAGGATCAGAGGGAAAATCATGTGTGTTAGCCTTTCCTTTTTTTTTTCCAGGGCAGCATGGTGCTCTGGAATACAGCCAGCTGGAGAATGTAGCCTGCAGTCCACTCGAAGCAGCTAGTGACTAACACACACTTCCCTGCAGTTGAACAAAAAATGCGTGTGTGGTAGTTCACTGCTGGTAGATATTGGGCCAGAATTAGTAGTATAAACTTTGGGACTAGCTTGTATCTACAAGGAATTAAAGATGTGCATGATTGAAATGTTAGACGGTATGTCAATGTCTCTGTTTATGAATTTGCTTTCAACACTGTGATTGTGTTTTCCCCTCAACAGGCCAAACCCATATATGGAGGATGGCTGCTGCTGGCACCTGAGGGAACAAACTTTGACAATCCCTTACACAGATCTCGAGTAAGTGGTTTCATAAGTGTTTACCTTTGCTGGGCTCATAATTAATTACAATCACAAGTGAGCATTGTTTTTGGCTTCCTTCTAATGTAGGAACATTTGGTTCACGAAATGTATGAATACAATGTCGTATAGCCATAAAAGGGGAACAGCTTTGTTTACTCGTCCGTAAGATAATTTTGCGTTAAACACAAATCAGAAAGATGAAGTTTAATTCATCTGACAAACAGGAGGTCTGTGTTGCAGCTCCTGTAGCTGTTTCGCGGACTCAGCAGTTTCCTGTGGCTCTAAATACGCCCCTTTTTCAGACAATAATGAGTCTTATATTGACTTTGTTTCATAAGTCCTACTCCCCAAGCATCATGTAACGGGAGCCTTGCTCGGTCGCACAACTTCTTTTATCAGCTCCAGGATTATACTGTGGTGGTGCATCCCGAAGAGGAGTAGGGAGAATGTGGGGGAGGAGAAGGGGAAAAGTCCCAGTTCTCACAGCAGCACTGATGGATTCCATATGGGGTTAAAAAAAAAAAAAGCACCTCTGGATCCTTCAGCTCAACTACTGTCAACAGTCTGCTGCTGCTTTGACATCACAACTCATGTGCTCTGCCTATTCTTACCACCAGCCTTTCACTGTGGGGGTATAATTGCTGGCCTGTACGTTGTGCTGAGGTGAGCAATGTTGGTCAGGTTCTGACTGACCGACAAACAAATGACAGAGAAAAAGTGCTGATGCGTTTGGATGAGTCATGTTTTAGGACCACTGTAGTGTGACAGGTTGCCTGTACAAGCCTGATGGCTGAATGATGTAATTTAATTTTAGTTTCATACGACTACATTCTGGTTTTAACATCCCCTCTGAGCGTTATCAGCACTGAGACCTTCCAGTGCCTTTTAGGTTACAAAGCACTTCTCAATATTTCATGAATTGGGCTCTGTTGGAATTGGAGCTCAGGTAATTTAATACTGAGACAAAATGGTGCATTACGAATAGAGGGGGGGATGCAGAGAGCTGATGGAGCCCATGATGGAAAAGATCACTGGATGCTGTTAACATGTCAATTGCACAAAATAGCAAGAGATGGAATGACTCCCCTCTATGTTAAATCTGACCCTGTAGTTCCAGAAATATGATAAGTTTAATCTTCTTCAGTCTGCAGGGCTCCATCTTTTTTTCAGATGTATACATTTTGAATTCTGAACTGAATGAAAATATGTTATCCAGTGAACTCAAGAATCCGTTGTCCACCTAGCTTAAAAACCTTGTGAGTCATAGTACAGTCCTGCATCTTTTAAAAATGAGGGAAATACTTGCATAAAGAGTGAATTGGGAAAAATATTTCGATGGGCTACTATCGTTATATGTGCATTGTCAAAAGTCAAGAATGCAGCCCAGCTGATGCGACCAAACCTGACCCGAACTTGACTGTCCTTTCAAAACTTTTGTTAGAGGTATCCACACTTTAGTGACCATGTCATTAATTAAAGAATTTCTCTTGTTTCTTTACTTTTTTTTTACAGAAATGGCAAAGGAGGTTCTTCATCCTCTACGAGCATGGCTTACTTCGCTATGCTCTGGACGAAATGGTGAGTCAAGGCTTCGTTGTTATATTTTGTTTGCTTTGATGTTTCTAAACACAATAAACCTGGACATTTAACCAGATGTTTAAATAACGGTCTGATATCAAATAATAGCTGTTGCTGTGGTCTATTAGAGCAAAAAAATATCCTATGCTATATAACTACCTCTATAAAATGGTTTGAGCTCAGTCAAAGTTTCTTTATCGTTTAGAAACAATGAAGATGCCTTTTTAATCCCCAAAGACCTGTCGGCCAATAGTTTAACTGTAAGTACAATTATTTAGTTCCTAGGGTTTCAATCTGAGACCTTCATGGAGAGAGTAACGGGCTCCCTGCCAGTTGACCATGCAGTCATCACACCGTTAACACCCGTGCTTTCTTGCATTCAACAGTGTTTAGTGAATGTGTTCAACACTAAGCCAACTAGCACTGCGGTGTCAAAAGGAATGAAGTGACACCACTTGGTGTTGATACTAAAAGTCATGTGCCGAGCTGTGTGTGTTTGTTTAAGTGGCTAACACATTGTGCAAAAGCCCCGTGGCAACTTCCTGTTCTGAGGGGAAAAACTGGAAAATCCACTGAAACGCAGTGAGATTAAAATCTTTAGTGATCTTAATCTGCGCAGGTAAAAACTATATTTAGATTTATTTAGAAAAACAATATGTTGACTAAATGCCTTTACTTTCAACACATTTCTTTTGTAGGTCACTTGTTCACAAACGTATAGCTTTTCAGTTCTATATGCAGTGCACCATGTAGGCACACTGTATATTGATTGACCTAAAGCAGTGTTGGACAGCTTTTTTTTCTAAGCGTGGGATGTGCTTTGAAATGAGGTGAAAGCACAAGTCGTTGAAACAACACTTGCTCCGTCGCTTCTTTGACCCCTTTGCTGCTTTCCAAATAGAAATGTACCCTGCAGGGATCATTACAAGTTCTTTTTCTGAGCCTGATTCCGATTGTGACGTGGTGTGTGTTGTGAGAGAAGAGGCACTTTATGCAACAGGAGCAGCAGAGGCTGGGTTGCTGTGTAGATCTTTTTCTATGCCCTTCACTGTAATTGCATTCACTCAATAGAAATCTGGCACTTGTTAATTGGCTGGGCTACTTTTGCATCCAAGAGCAGTGGAGATCTTTCTTATCCTGGCATTTTATCCACAACATATGGAAGTAAATACTGTACTGTCTTTAATGTCATCTTCAAACTGGAGCCAAAAAATGGTATTCGTGAGGCGCTGCTGGAGGATGACATGAGAAAGATGGATGATGTGTTTACAGGAAGAGACAAAGGAAAGCGGCGGATGTCCTCCTTTCATTCAACGCTCTCTCTGGATGCCACTCTTCATCTTTTCATCTCCATTCTGAATGGAGGATCAAAAGGAGAGGGGGGTAGCAGGGTCTAGAGCTGGAAATATCAAGTGCCACTAAATATAGACCCTCAATTGTTTTACAATCCAAATTAGAATAATGCGATTTATGTTGAACAAAAAGCTGCACAAACTTGGCTAATTTGCATACATATCAGACACAAATATTCGGCTGCTTCACTTAATCGTATGCATATTACATTTAAAACGGGCCGTTCAATTTCATGTTTCAGAAAGTTTCAAATGGCCCCAATCAACATTCAATACATGAAAGAGACTGACATTAGGACCAGTTTAAAGCTTTATTGTGAGTGACATCAGGTCAACCCTAAAAACTGCCTGCTTTCGCTAGTGTAACATTGTGCCTGACCACATCAGAGCTCCCATCGAAGAACACTGGTTAGGGCTGTAGATGAGGAGGCGCCCCTCTGTTTTCCTCTCGGCCGAGTTTTATGGCTCTTGTATCTTGGCTCTAACCGAACCCAGATGGGCTGTGGTCCCAACCTGCAGGATGTGGCATAGCTCTGGGGGAATCAAATGGATTAGAAAAAGCCAGGTAGAGATCACAGTTCTCTGAGCAATTGATTTGGTGTTGCCCACCTACGGTGAACACCCAACACGACACACCACTGCCATCAAGCAAGAGACAAGTGGCAAAAAGAAGATAACCTGGCTGCAGTGGGAGCAAGATGAAGAGAAAATGTGTTCTGTCACTGAATGGAAGGATAGAGATGGCGAATAGCTGAAAATATTGGCCTGAATAGAGCATGTTCGGCCATGCAAGGCTAATGTGTTAGTACAGCTTCAGTGGGTCGTTCTTGGCACATGCCTAAAGTTGAAATGTATCTAAGCAAGTTCACAGTATTTTAGCACAGTATCCTTTAAGATAAATTCACAAAATCCACTGTCAGTTCAGTCTCCAGAATTAGCTGAATGTACAAGCGAGATTTTCCTAGAGACACCCAGCACGGTTATTTCAGGGAATGTTGCCAAGGCAACGTGTTTTGTCCCTTTGTTCGGCAACAGTTGACCATGGCTTGTGTAGCATGGAACAGAGTTTTTCTCTGTTTTGTGGAGAGCTCTGGCGGTCTCTGCTCAGACTTTAGGGACACAGGACAGAACCCTCTGGAAGCAGAACACAAGTGTGTGGGCTGAGGTTGTCGCTAAGCTCAGTCATATGGCGAGCGGAGCGCCTTCCTACAGTAGCTGGAAAAATACAAAACATCACACACAGCATCCAAACAAATGTGCAAGGCTGGGTTGGACAGAGTTTGAGTTTGTGCTGAGCTGCACATGTTTCTGTTTGAGTGTGTGTGTGTGTGCGTGAGGGAGAGAGTGAATGCACCTGGGGCCGAGGGGGCTTGAATGTTGAGGCCTTGTCAAGAACAGGTGTTGCAAGGAGAACCCTTCGTTTTTAACTGGGTTCAGGTTTAGCGGTCCTTTGTTGATACTAGACTTGGAAATGATTTAGCGATAAAGAAAAACGAACATGAACAATAAGTCAAACCATACTATGCTGTGTAAATTGTTTAAGTTATGTGTGAAACACACCTACCCTCTCAAAATCCATTATCACTTTGTGGCTGGGCATGTGGGTGTAAAGAACTATCCAGCTCCACAATGCACTTAGATGACATCAGTGCGAGTTAAAATAATCACACCCACACTCTAATAACCGCTTCGCTCTGAGGTCCTAAATGTCCCACGCAACACCTAGCGCCTACTGACAATACTTTGACCTAATTGTAAGCTCTTCTTGCTGACACACAGTTACACACACACACACACACACACACACACACACACACACACACACACACACACACACACACACACACACACACACACACACACACACACACACACACACACACACACACACACACACACACACACACAAACACACACACCTACCTACCTACCTACCTACCTACCTTTCATCCCCTCATTATGTGATCTCGGCTGATTCTTTTTTCTTCTTTACTGTGTCTCAGTCTCTGTTGTGTTCTCTGAGCCTGCACTGAAGCAAAGCCTAACTTGTTTTAATACTTAGATTAGCTTTTTTCATTTTTTGTATTATTGTTGCAAGTGTTTCCTCATTTCATTTCTTAGCTGGTGCTCGGCGCAGACTTTGCACTTTGTGTTCTCATGCTGCTCAGTTAATGTCTTTGAGTTCAGACTGAACCAGCACAGTATACCTGCAGATAAAAACGAGGCTACCTATTGAGTTGCAGAACACAAAAGACCCATTCAGAGACACTCCACTTGCATTTGCTTTTACACTGTATTGGCTGAAGTTCACTCCTCTCATCTCACTCCACTGTTAGTCCAACAAGAACATGGTGTTCTCATGACATTTCAGCTGTTGAAGTCATTCTCATTTTTATCTTAGCTCAAATAATTTCCTGTGTTTACTGGAATTCAAATAGTGGACCACTGCCCCGAAGCACTATCCAAGAACTAATTTTGGTCAATCGTCCTTTCATTTGCTACACATTCGTGCATTCCTCAAACCCGGGGCCCGCTATTCTGCTGCCCCTCCTCAATCTCTCAGATGTGAGCATATACCACCTCAGCCCTGTGTTTGCCCTCAGACTTGTGAGACCTTTTGACAGGCTGAAACACGCATAAACCCTCTCCCTATTCTACCCCGGTGAAACATGAAATTAAGGGCTATTTCCAGCCAGTTTTGAGGAGCTTTTGTCTTGTGTTTGGATTGGGAATGAGGAGGGCTTTCCAGGGGATGCATGAGTGGACAAGGCCTCTGAGCTGTGTTGTTGCCTCCAGGCCCTCTGCATGCAAGTGGAGACCGACCACCCCACCCCATCAAATGAGGTTACTTATCAGGGACCCCCAATCTTTCACCCATGTCAAATCATGAGTGAAGAGAGAAGTAAATGCATATGAGTTAGGGTTATATTACTAGATGTAGGATTGAATGGTGAATAGGGAAGCAGAGCACATGATTTAGAGGAAGATGAGTGAATAATTAACCTTCAGACATGCAATGAACTGCAGACATTTTCCTGAAATTTTTATTTGCAAATCACACAACATACGTTTGCAAGTGAATGGTAGGGAATTGTAAAAGACAAACTCCGAAAATTGGCCGAACCCAATTTCCTGGACATTCTCTGGAGTTCATGTCTTAAAACGGCTCAAATGAGATGCTGCTCACTGCTCAGGTTGATAAGATGGTGTAAGCCTTCCATATTGTGTCATTGTAGATTGTTTACTTAGTGTTGGTCTTGGGTGAGGCGTGTGTTGGTGTAGTAGAGATATGGTGCGTGAGAGTCTTCTTTAACCCCTGCCCTTCCTTCCCCATGGTTCCAGTAGGAACTGATCTGCTGGAATGTAAACAGCCATGGATTACAGTGGGGTCACTGTTCCTATTGCACAAAGCCACAAAACCATGGGAACAGCCATTCATACAGCTTGTAATCATCAGGGTCTGCAACACTGTCTGCCACTCAACCCAATGGCAACCCCACATCCCAAGGCTGTCGGGCCAGTGCTGTATTTATGAAGAATATTCCCTTGTTTGGGTTTTTGTGCACAGAAATGGATAACAATGTTATCCCAGTTCCAAATTCCTAACTCTAGATCTTGTCATGGTTGTCTCTGCTGTTGGCTGGAAGAGTGAAACTACGGTGAGCCACAGCGTAAGCAACACTTGCTACCGCTTACATTTTGTTTTCATTTCCATCTTCACTCATCAGTGAGTGCCCTTGTTCATCAAATAAAAAATGGCCACTTTCCAGTGGATAGTGTCTCATCAGGGTAACAGAGCAGATCAGGTGGTGAGAGGAGAGCTAACTGACCAAGCTCAGGATTGGGTGTCAACGCATTTGGCAGCATTTTGAATTCAACCTAAATGACCCAAACAAACATGATGATAATAAGGCAATCTGCACACTTTGTCTGATGAAGGTGGCGGTAACATCTGGAGGTAACACTTCTAATATGTACATACACCTTCAAGTAGGCCATTGCCTGCAGCCAGATCCAGCATTAAAGATCAAAGTAAACACTTTACAGATGTTGAGCTGACACATCTTTTCTCGTTAACTGTCCACTGTAATAGGTAACACCAGTGTTGTCGTGTTTATCACCCTGCGGGAACATTTCCACCCTGAGACATCCCTACTGTCTACATTCTTCCCAGGACACTGTAAACGATTCTGGCAGTGATGCAGGACATCTTTGGGCAGGGTTAATGATTCTGCAAAAATGTCTTTCTTTAGATTGTTAAAGACCATCCTCTGTGGTATAAGCCATGCTCAAGAGCACAAGATTTGTTAAAAGGTTGTTTTACGAGAGCACACTTTCCTAAAAATACAGCACCACACCCACCCCTTCCTGGAAATAGAGTTTTATCAGGACAACAGACACTTTGATGTAGAAGTGTCTCTCTCGCATCATCCGAAAACAGATTGGGTTATCATTTGTAGCCTTGTTGTAACTTAAGACAGGACTATATTTAGTTTTCTATATGTCAAAGGTACTTGGCAAGGTCTTGTCTTCTCTAACCAGGTCACACTTTTAGTTTGATCCCCTGAAGGTTGATTGACCTGACACACGAGACCGTGATCTTTGCTATAGTTTCTTGAAAATAAGATCAGAATTTAATTTGGTATTATGAAAATGTGATCAAATGGCCCTGTGTGGGCAGTGGCTCTTATCCAACAGCTCACACGTATCACACTTATAGCTGATAAGGGACCTTTGCTCTCCTCCAATTGACCCAATATGCATGTTTGTTTTAATATGAGTGCTGAGGAAAAATTAGTTAACCATTCAGATGAGGCTATGATTAAGCTATATACAATCAAAGACCTTATGGAATACATGTTTACTAGATATTTCCAGTGTGGTCTTTAGTTTTTGCCTTAGCTTTAATCGCTACACCTTTCCGGATGTGGCTAAGATAAAAATCTTATCTACTCTCCACTTACTCACTGTTGGAATGCTTCAATACCTTAAGGAAAAATAACAGTAACTCTGTCAGGACCAAGAATCCTCTCTAAACATTAAGTTCCTGAGCCTGACTTGGTCACTTTTTTTGTCTTAATCTTTAAAAATATGTTAAACCTGTCACTTTATATATCGTACACACTCAGAAAATTGCCCCGAAACGTGAATCCAGCTGATTTGAATCTCAGCTTGTGGTTTTGTTCCTGTTGTAAACTCTTACAGATCAAATGTGAAGGACAGGAAGACATTTTTCTCTTTTTCTGGCTGACCTCTCCCCCACCCCCTATTTGCAATTTATTGTGTGAGTGTGTGTTCAACAGCCAAAAAGCTTAATGAGTCTAAAAATAATGTCTCTCAAATGGCACTTAAAATCTAATTACAATAAGTAAAGTTGTATTGTCCCCCAGCGTGCACACTCACGCACAGATAAAGAATCTAAGCTGCCCCTCTAGGGGTTTGAAGAGAAGTTGTTTATGGAGGTTGGTTTGGTTAATAGGGTTCAGGATGCCAAATTGTGGACTGAATCGCTATAATGCTTTTTAAATCTGAACTCATTCAGCCCATCTTCCATCAGGTTTCCAAACAAAAGTAATAGGAGTGAAATTGTACATCATAGCCTTTAGTTTAGAAGTATAGCACATTTAAACTTTACTTATGTGTTTATGTGTGATATATATGTGCTCTATTGTACTATATGTAATGCAGTGGCTTGGAACCATAGACAAGTTTCCCTTTGGGACAATAAAGCTTTCCTTACCTTATCCTACCTTAACTTAAGTTTAAGGTTTAGTTTAAACCGTCACGAACCTCAACTGTGCACTTGTGTCAGTGCAACAACAATATTAAAATGTGTCCCAGTTTGGCTGCTATAAAACAGCCAATTGGCTTATTGGTGGGAGGGTTGGGATACATGCCATACAATTGCCATATTTGGAATTCCACACTTTTCTGTTCAGGATTCTTTTATGTGCTTGGAGTTTCTCTGGTCTAAAGTCTCTGGTTCAGCCTTCTACTCTGTTATATTTGTGCTCACTGCTGCGTGAGACTGTGGACAGGATCATTTAACACCGGGTACTAGGTCTCTCAGCAGCATTAAGGCATAATGGTTGCTTGAAAAGTATCAGTGGGATTCCAGTTAGTTGTGAACTTGAACTCGCTTTCAAATTTCTCTCGGTGGGGAATATGATTGCGAGGTGGAGTTGAGCAGAATTCTTGATGGCTGTCCACTGTTGCACCATGGTGAGAAGTCTCTAAAAGGCTCCTTTTTAAGGATGTCTTTTAACCATCCTTCTCTTTGTGCCCTCCTTCATTTTTCGTTCTTTTTAGTGATTTCCAGCCATTCACCGTGCAGAGAAAGGCTGGCTCCAGGAGGCTCTGGCTTAACCAGTGTCCACTCTCACTTCCACGGTCCTCACTTTCCCATTACTCAATCCGATTCACCCTTCCTTCCTTCTACCGCCTCACTTTCTCTCACTCTGCCACTCTCTCGCATCTCTGTCTTTCATTCCAGCTCTCTCTGGCCAATAAATCATTTGTGTTGGAGAGAGCAGCCAGCAGTATTGTGTAACTTCTCTCCCCCAAACCCTCCCTTGCCTATAAAGCCAAACATGGCCTGACGGACTGCTCGCTCAGTTTGTTCTAAACACTAAACCAGGACACTGACAAAAGGTTTCATTTAAAGCATCAGGGCGAGGGGTTAGCCAGCTCCGAGACAGGGCCGCTAATAAAACAGTGGGGTAGGTGGGTAGGTGTCTGCATATGCAGAGCACAGTGTGTGGTGTGGGGCACTGAGACAGCAGGAATGTGAAATTGCAGCTATTATGATTTACTCTCATTTTCACACATCTGTATAGAAGGAGGAACTATTTTCCATTTAAAATTACATTTGGCTGTACAATTCTTTAAACACAGACAACCGCTAAACTAAACTAGAATCCTGCTCCCAAGCAGGTTGGTGTGGTTTTAAGGTTGAAGGGATGGTTGGCAGCATTGATTAGTTAGCTCTCTGTAGTAAGGCTATTAGATCTCTGTAGTAGAACGTCTCATTTAGATTAAATCGAGTTGTAACCTGGCCTGAGAGCGGGTGTCTATTAAGCCTCTGCCATGGCCTGTGGTAGCCACAGCTGCAGTCAACTGTCTTTCAGAGCTGCAACAGGTGCAGGTGTATAGGATGACCTTTAACCCTTCACCTCAGCCTGGCGACCTGCCAATCCAACCATCTGTTGAGGTCAGGATTCTGCAGCCAAGGTATTTTAGGTGAGAGATAGAAAGTGCAGCCTGAAAATTGTGTCTGGTGACTAGCAAGGGTAAGACATACATTTCATGACATATTTACAGAAACATTTACATACATTTCAACATTTTACAGCTTTGGGTTTTATTTCATGGTTAAGTCTTGCTAGTAAAATCCACACTACCTACAACTCGAGTATGTTGGCTTGTTGCTAATTGCTGTTGGGTGAACCACTTGCTCTTTAATAACCCACTCCAGCTTTACCAGGACCTGGCCCAAACTTCCCATTTCAAGCCACCATGGACTGGCCCACCTCCAGCCTCAACACCTAATCGGCTTAGTGTTGCTCTCCTCCAGCTTTCTCTCCGGCTTAAAAGAGAAAGCGGCAAAAATGCCCCCTCTACTAAATAAACAACAGTCCTTCTGAAATTAACCAATAAATAAATGATGAATTGCTGTGTTCCTACACGAGTGAACATATTATATTCAGATAAAACGTACACACGTCTAAGATCCAGAGTTCATACTGTTCAGTTACAACTGATAGATTATACTACATCCAAATTGCCATGTTTTAGTTTTTAAAAGCATCACTTGCGACATTAACAACTGCAGTCCACACTACTCCAGAGTTTTCAAGTGCCTATGATGGAGAAAATTGAAAAACGCTGCCGGCCCCATCTGAGTTTGAAAACTCTGCGGCTGTGTTGTAATATGGAAGAGGTCACCCACATTCACTGCCTGATTGGTCCTTATCAGTCATGCCTCGACTTTCAGTGGTGTATATAAAACGTGTAGTATATGTTCCACCTCAACATAGGTCCCGTCGTACTCTTTTTACCGTTGCCGTATCTCGTTTGTAGTAGTTTCTGTTACTAAGCAACCAACTGCAGAGTAGACAATCTGCTTCCTGTTTTACAATAGCACCACATGCCAAGTGCACGTGAATGGTCACATGATGTACACTTTCAGTTTCATTAATATGGTCGGAGAATACTGACCCATGTATAGAACTAACCCTTGAATTAACATTTTTCATATTCTTAGTCTTATTTGATAGTACATTTTCTCATTTAACTCTTATGTTTGTAATTTATAAAGTGTTATATTTGAAAAGTGATTGTTTGGGCATATGTGATGCATTCTCGAATGCATGGTTTTCTTTGCAGAATGATAAGATCATGAAACATATCCTCAGCATGACTAGGAATCAGGTTTAATTTTGGGTAGAAGTACTGCGTTGGTGTTGGCTCTTTTGAATAGCTGGGCATTTACTGTAAGAAGAAGCCCTTCAGTCCTGTGGAAAAACAGCCAGCCAGCTGCATTGAGATATTAGATGTTTTCCCAAAAGAACTTTTTTTTCCTATCCTCCCCTTTTTTCCCTTCCCTTCTGCCTGATGGGCTAATTTGCATTGACTTAGCAAGGCTTTGGCAGATTTGCAGTCTCTATCAGAGACGTATTTGAAACCTTACTGCAGGTCTTATGTAATTTCCTCACAAATTGTAGACAGAGTTGCAGAGAATAACTCCTTCTAAATTGTAATTTCATGAGCTTTTTGGAATAGTTTTCACTGAGAGCCAGAACTTTACGATAGCCACAGCATATACTGGGTGCAGTTTGACCTTGGCCTACTTTTCAATGTGCTTTGTCAGTGCACTGTATGGGACACTGCAGTGATCCAAATGCTGCTGTGCCAGGCAACCTTGTTATTTTAGAACTACTCTTACTCTTTTTGCTTTTGTAGTTGAGACTGAAAGCTAATTGTAGAGGTTTAACTCTAGGATTTACTGCTCTACAAGTGAGTGACTGGCACTATTTTGAAGAGAACATTAAGGTGAACAATACTCGGAAAGTGTTGTTGCTAATTAAAACCATTCCAGCGTTCACAGCACCAAGCTGTAATCATTATTGGCCCTTGCAAGAGTAGCCATTGCATTAAAATAACCTGTGTTGGTGAAAATAGCTGTGCTTTATTTAGAAACTAATTGTGGCATCTCTGTGACATGCTTTTGTGCATTTTGCCACTGAGAGATTTGGATAAGTAATTCCTTCCAGCTTCTGAGGTCTATTTCACTGACAGAAGCATGTGAAAAAACTGCTTTCATATTTAGTTTGTCACCTCAGCTCGTACGCTTGTCTTATGTCTCTGATGTTTCTCATATCATCTCATTTCAGTGATGCTTTGGCAGGTGATAACAACAAATAAACTCACAGTGATCAGTTATCACTGTCAGTTCTGTCTGGAAAGGAACTGATAAGCACACAAAAGTATGTAGACAAAGTAGACAAAACATGCATTCATCAAAGATGGGAAACAGTGAAGAAAATAAGAAGTGGAAGAGAGAAGTTTAAAAGTTGAAACACTGAAATGAGAGTGGTCCATATTACAAGGCATTGACCAGCGCGCAAGAAGAAGAAAGAAGCAGCTTTGACGAATATCAGAGGGAGGGAGAGAGGGAGCAAAGAGAGGACAAAAGTTACCAGCCTGGGAAACCACACACAAACACATACACACACACACACAATAACTCTGCTCAGACAGTCTGAGCCTGAACAGCCAGCGCAACATGACACAACTCGAGTGCAGCACCTGTTTCTGCAGCCGGCACATCGACTCCGTCACCACTCAGATGTAAACTGACAGATTTCTCATACTCTGCCGTTCTTTTCCCGCAATTCATTATGATGTCATTGTTATTTCAGACATGACATTCACACTATTGTCAACAATGAATGTCAGAGGAAGGCATACCTCTGCCAAGGCCCAACATTCCCATATGAAACCACTTTTAAATTCACTAGATCCTGATTTTTTAATTTTAATTTTTTGTATCAACACCAAATTGCACACACTCATCCCCTAAAGATGACTGTTTTTTGTCAACAAGATCCATGACTTGTTCTCTAAGAGATGAAGGAAAATGTTGGAAAAACACCTTATCTCACAATGTTAAAGAAATTGAATTCCGTCCTCTGATTCAGATATAGTGAGTTCTTTCCTGCCCAATACTGTGTCCTTCCAAGTTTTGAAGTAATCCATGCTGTAGATTTTGCGTAAATGTGCTTACAAACAAACCAACAAACAATCTAAGGAACAAGGTTGAAAAAACAGCTTCCTTGGGGAATGTAATTGCAATGCTTGTATGTGTAAAAAAAATATATAAAACACTGTAAACAGGCGATTTCAATTGGTGCCCACACACATGTACTTCATTATTGTACCCTGTAGCAGCCAAAGATCTGGTTTGTGCTGTTCCGGTACAGTTGACTGATCAATCCTCGCCCTCTGTTGAAAAGAATTCTGTCATCCTAGCAGAGAAAAAAAAAAAAAAATGTCTTCATCCTCCAACTCTCCCTCTTCTTCCTCTTCCTCCTCCTCCTCCTCTGCAGTTGTCAATTGCTGGCCTCCTGACACAGCATTAAACCACCCACACGCTCTCTCCATTCTCCATGAGAATAGCACTACTGCTACCACCCACAGTTCTCTCTGAAATACCCACTACAAATGTGAAATGTGTGGTGTGAAGATTTTAGTAATTATTTCAACACTGTAGTGTTAATATGCTAATCCTGCAGTTTGCCTTCACTGTCGTGTTGCTGCTGTGTAACCAGGGTTGGCGCAGATCTGAGGCCTTTGCTGTAGTATTCATTTGAAAGTCTTGAATACATACCAGTGGGGTGAGGTGTGTTTGAAAATGCCTGAAGGACTGCACTCAGCCTTGCAACAGTGATGTCAGATATCCACCTTATGGTGTAGCTTGATTTTTTTGTAGAGCTATATGTTTGTCTTAAGTACAGGCAGGGCTTGAGGAAGGTATTACAGCTAAGGCTAAGGTAAATATCATGTGTGATTGTACTGGCTTAAAAAATGTCTTGATACTAGGGTAAGATTAAAGGAGCGTGAGGACTCTGGGGCAGTGATGATTGTAATCTTGTCCACGGCCAATCTGTCAACTCTAGTTCCTAGACTGATTGCTATATAGATCTGTGTTTGTATGATTATTGTGGACTTAGGAAGGAAAGACCAGACTGTAGTTGATATCCCTATGTAGCAAGACTACAGGTGACTCCATCCGTCTGGCACCTGAGGATATTTCCCCGCAGCTGGCTGTCGGCATGCTCACCAGTATCAAAAATGCGTGTTTACCTCTGTTGTCCTAAGTTGCTAAGGAAAGATTTATTGCATAATTGCTGTTATCAGGAATGAGCAGAGGATGTTGGACCCTGAAAAGACCTGATCCTAGGCCATATCCATGAGTCAGGATGAAGCGATGCCACTTCATCAGCTTTCCTTTTGGCTTCGGTGTCTTTAATGACCTGGATGCAGGGTGAAGAGATTGGAAAGTTGGGGCTTGAGAATCTTGCTGTTACACGCCTCAAGAAAAGTTGTGTAAGTTTCCGAGTGAAGCAGTGGCATTTGAATTTGTCACCACACAAGTTGGCAGACAAACCGGCACCTAATACCAAAAACCAGATGTTTCGGATTGACGTACAGGTGCTCTTATCTAACCAGGCGTTTCTTAATACTGAGAGAAAACCAATGAGCGATTGGATGTATTGAAAAAGATGTTGCAATATTCCCCTCAATCACATCGTTAAATGCCATTTCATTCCCTCACGCTCTTCTTAAAGTCCCTTTAACTGCACTTTTGCTTTCCATGACTAGAAATGAGTCGATCAAACCCCCAAAAATGTTGATGGCAGAGGGAGAGAATTTGCTTCACGACCAAAAATAAAAATCTAGAGCCTCAGCCAGCTGCCAAAAGAAGCAAATATTTCTCCTGCTGTGTCATGAGGGAGAATGGGATGTTTTGCTAAGCTGCAGAATCCAAGAGTAAAGAAAGCCAAGGTTGCAAAGGCATACATGCATGGAGCTTAATAATTACCGTTTTCTAAACAGAGATGCTGCTTCCTAATGAACACTTCAGTAATGCTACACAACATTTGGACAGAGATCACAAGTGGGGTGTCCATACATAGTAATGCAGTGTGGAACTTGAAAAGAAGCATTAAGTTTAAAAGCATCCAAGCATGATTTTGTGAATGGTCTTCATTAGCTTGGGCAGTTCTTGTTTATCCTGAGAGGATAAAGTGCAAATAGCCTCCTTCACTTCTTTTGCATATTGCAAAGTCTACAAAATAATTTATGTAAGAAAGCATTTAAGCAAACGGTCTTGTGATATAAACGCTGTCTTAACGTTTGACATCATTACAATAAAGTACAACAAAATAGTACAGGAGATCAATGTTTAATTAATCATTAAATATTTGTGATTAATAAATAAATACCCAAATATGCACTTAATGCAGTGTTCAATCATATTTTAAGTTAATGTTTGCCACCACACCATAGTATTCTTGTTAGGAGAATATTTTCAGCTAAACTTGTTTATGAGTCGTATTTCATATTTTCACATATCCAGCTAAATTAATATTGCTGCTGATATAAAATACCCTCCTGTGCCTCCAGTCATCACAGACTGGTGCAGAGAAACCAAATCTCTGTTTGATTTGTCTCGTCTCCCCTTGAGACTCAATGTTCAATGACTCCCATCGAGACGGCATTCATGCTATTGTCTGAACAACTTCAGAGACAATAATAAGTTTATGCTGGCTTCATAATTTCCATGCTCTGATCACAAAAGGACACTTGTTTGTGCCTCTTGTCTCTCGGTCATTTCCTTGTTGAGGGTTCAGGGGAGGAGTGGCTCGGTGGACTGTGGTGGCTGACAATCCCACATTGTGTGAACTGGTGCTGCTTCACAAAGGGCCCATTGTGGAGGGTGGTGGCCCAGGGAGAGGGGACTGGGTCTAGGCTAGGTGACAGAGAGGTGTGGGTTCAGGGGGCCTGGGTCTGGGGGCTTGAGCTGCAGTGGCTGGCCCAAAGCAGGGGCGTGTATGGTTGCTCAGCTGACAGGGACACACGTGTGACAGGAGTCCCGTGCAGCTCCAGAGTAAAACATATACTCTGCTCCCACACAGCCATCACCCACTTCACATAAGCACTCAAATCTCTCTGAGAGGTGAACAGCGTTATGAAAATAGATTTATAATCAGAGCTGTTGTCAGTCTCCGATTTATTTTCTGCATCCCGGCGAATCCGATGCCGTGATTATGAAACAGGGGGGCTTAAGCTGCTTGTACAACTGTTTCCAGAATTTGAAATATTTTGCCGTTTATCCTCTTCTGACTCCAGCTCAAGGACACGTGTGGTGTACTCTAGATCTGTTTACACAGACAGATCGCTGTGCAGTCCAAATGTCATAGCCTCCCCTTCCCCCTTCCTCCCTTTTTTCTGTTGCACTTCTGTCCCCCTTGACATCCATCCTGAGACTTAATCTTTCTTCTCTCAACAAACCACCGTCATTTCTCCATGTCTGATAGTGACAGGGTTCTCAGGTCAAGCTGATGCCAGTCTCTCAGTCCAGTCTGAAACAGGCCCGGGCCCTCGCCCAGCTGTCCCAACGTCTTATTGCTCTGTCTTTCTGTCAAGCCCGGCTGTTGCCCTGGCCTCTCACCCCAGTGTCGAGAGCCCTTTTGGTGATGGACCGTTTTTAAGCCCCCGGCATAAGAAGTTGAACCAAAACATAATGGCCGACCGAGTCATAGCGTCTGTGGCGCTTATGCTTTACCAGAGTACAAGTGAAGTTGTAAAGGTCATACCACGCTGCCTCGATGTTCAGGTCTCTAATTATTTCTCTGACTCATAGTGTACTTAGATCAAACCTACTATCCAATTTGCTGTGCCAAATTCTGACACTGCCACCCTTTTACAATATACACAGTGGCAACCGAGCTGAGAATGAACGTGACATTTAACAGTGACCAAGTAAACAAGGCCTCTCATCGGCCCTCAGGGTGGGATAACCACAGCCTGTTAACTATTGACTTCTCTGTCCACATTAGAGGCTTAAATTGCCGTGTTACTGACAGGCTATAGTTACATTTGTACAAATTGGATCCTTGAGTTAGATGTATTTGGTTCCAGGCTAAGTTGAAAGTGATCCCTTTTAATTTAGTTTCCAGCTCTATCTCCTAATATATTCCGATTCATTCAAGAGCTGTAATTTATCATCTGTGGCTAACTGGAATCTAGCTTGGAATCACTGTGGTTTTTTGGTGTCTATAATTCCGCCTGTATGTTTAGTGCAGAGAAGGTACGACCCAAGGTCTGTTCTAACAGCTTCCCATGCCCAGGGTGCTCGGCTGCTCGCTACTCATTCACCTGAACAAATTCAATTCCTTCAGTCAACATGAGGTTATCAAGGTTTTTTGAATTTTTCAGGTTAAGTCATGTGGAGGTCAGACCAAGCAAAATTTTCAAAGCTTGTTATATTTATAATGGTTATCTGTGCGCACGTTTTAACCTTGTGCGATACTGATTGATGCAGTCAAAAAACATAATCTAACAAAAACTAGCACAACAGGTTCAGATGGAGCGACATTGTCTCCAGTCATTGTAAATAAGCCATGCACACACACACACAGCCCCTGTGTGCTTACATAAACCTGCGCCTATAAACGTTATCACTGTGCACAAAGTAGTATTATTGTGGAAGTCCTGCGGTAATGTTATTTATGGCTGACAGATGGCATTCATTTCATTGTGTGTCGTTGATCTTACACCTTACAGCCAGGCATCAGACAGATTAAACTTAAAACCGCACGGTGAACCCATGAACTTGCACGGTTTATAAACGGAGCAGACACGCTTGCTCTTAGGTCCTTTCAGGTTCTTTCTCGTGGTACAATGGACAACTTGGCCTTTACAACCAGCTCTATGATGCACGCAGGCTAGATTTAATCATCAATGTTGAAAAAAAGTTTACTTGGTATGAAATAAACTAGATGGAAAAACTAGACTAAACTAAATGCAAGGGTAGAGTCCACATTTTTTACTTTCTAAATTCTTTTTTACAGCTACAAAAAGCACATCATCATTATAGTGTTAATTATCCACTTTAGTCTGGATTTAGTGGCAACCGTCGACTTGCTGAGCCCACCCGAATCGTGAGCAACCACCCAGTTCCACTGTCCTAAAATCACCCTAATTATTACTAGAGGGAAGTTCTCCCTTACAAATAGAGGTACTGAAGCAAAAAGCTGAATCAATTATGTAATTATTCTCTTATAAATGCTGCAATATGCATCTAAAGAAACCAAAATGTCACAGTGAGCTCTAACAAGAACATTTGCCTGTTCCCAGCCTGTTATATCAGCGTGTGGTGTGCCAGGCTTGGCATGGAAATTGATGCTGGGGTGGGTTGTGTGAGAAGACAGGAAGTCCATCTGGAGGGATAAGTGGGCACGTCTGCTTACTTCCCCCGCTTTAACACTTTCTCCACGTGTCTGTGTTGTGTCCCCCAGCCCAGCACTCTACCCCAGGGTACAATCAACATGAACCAGTGCAGTGACGTCATCAATGGTGAGGCGAGGACGGGCCAGAAGAACTCGCTGTGCATCCTGACCTCTGACAAAGAGCACTTCATACGTGCGGAATGTAAAGAAATCATCAACGGGTAAGACGTAACAACCAGGAATGGGATCTGTTCATGTAGGACAATGATATCTATACACGGGTTTAACTGTGGCTTCAGATGTGCAGTATGTTTTGTGTTGCTCTCTCTGTTTAGCTGAGTGGATAGGGATGACAGAGACTTGGACGAGGGACAGTAGTTGTGTGCAACTGCTGCTGCAGCCAAAACCGCTCTGCCCCCTGCTGTCTCCTCTGAGCTCTGCTCTCCAGAGTGTGGCAAGCCACTCTGCAGTGACAGTGCACATTCTTGAACTGCGTTCACAAATCCCCATCTGCCTGCACACAGATCCCAATACACAACCTGCAAGCCTCAATAATATAGTTTCCCCCTGTACCTTGTCCTCCCCTGCTGCACATGTAAAGGGTGATTCAGCACCACTCTCCATCCCTGGATGTAACATACGTAATATTATGGCTATTCTTAGGGAGCTGTGACGCACTGCACCCCCCTTCTCCATTATGCTATCTGCTCACTGTACACCTCCCACTCACCTGTCATCTCTCCCCCAATGTGTTGGTTCTGGGCCGTTACACAATCATATTTGTCACTTCGAGGATGTCATTAACAGAAAACAAGGATGTTTTCTAATATAAAAGTTTTATTTTGCCTGTTTTACTGGTTTTATTAAGCCCCTGATTCTACAGAGTGAAAACTGTGCTGTGTGGGCACTCAGTTAATTTATAGATGTTTCAAGTTTGTGTCTCTTTAGAAAGTGTTTGGAGTAGAAATTTTGATAACACATGAGTGTTCTGTTCAACAGTCACCGACTTGATTATTGTAACCATTAAAGAGCCAGGACTTTCTTTATTTGACAAAGTTACATGAAGATAGGTTCTAAATCTATTATTTACAAATTTTAGTCAGTTCTTTATTGACTAAAACTCTGCACCCTTCAGTCTTAAGTAAATCATGAAGTCGAGATTTATTCAGCAAATCCATGTTTATTTCAGTCATCAGGAGATTTGTTGACGAGGACTTTGTGAACCTTTGAACATATTTTTCGGTAGGACAATACAAATCTTCAGATTTGAGCTTTTCACTGACACATTGGGTTCTGTGTTTGTTTTCTGATATGAAAAGTTCATAAAAGATGTGAATTTATGTTGTCATTTTGCTCCTCATCAGAGTTGGAATGTGCACTTTCGTCAAATTTCAACAAATCACTTCAATGTTTTTTGTTTATTATACAAATAGTTTTACATCATGGACATGCTTGTCATGGCAAATAAACTGTAATTGTTTATTTTTTTGCTGATTAGAACTTGGCCTGCTCATATATTGCATCTACAGTGGAAGCGTGATTTGAACAGTCTGCTTACTGTTTCCGAGAACAACATTTTGAATGACTCACTATTCGTAGGTGGCAGGAGGCTCTGACTGTGTACCCCAGGACCAACAAGCAGAACCAGAAGAAGAAACGAAAGGTCGATCCCCCCACACAGCAGGTAACACAGCGCCTCACACTATCCATGGTGAAGGTTTTTTTTGTATTGCTCAACCTGAACAATGCAAAAAGAGGCAACTGAATCCAGGTGTAGGGGAAAAGAAGTTGTTAAGAGAGATGGTTTTGCTACGGATAATTTCTTGTAATGCCTCTTATGCACGGACAAACTGCAGATAGCAAAGAGAGGATGGTCCGACAACTTCAGTGAGAATACAGATGAAGATTCTTACGTTGAGGAATTTGTCATATTGTGTAATAGTTCTGACACAAATCTCGCTCAGTTTTAAAGTAAATTATTTATTTAACCTATAACATATAAAGGGGCCATTTTTGGCTCCTGTGATGATGTAATGGTCCCACATTGAGGCCCTATCAACACCGTTCAAGATACGGTTATAAACGATCCACATGTGACAAATGGGCTGCTGCCAGCAACAAAGAAAGAGGATATACATACCGTATATTCAAGGACGACTTGTGTCATGGAAGTATGCTGTGTGCAGGCTTTTCATTCCAGTCAAACTGCACCAGCTGTTTACCCCTCAGAGATGACATATTGTTTTCCTGCTAGAGACATGCTCAATAGATTATGTAATTCATATTTCTATTCTCGAGTCACAGGATGTTTTTGTCTTGATAGATGAACGTACTACATGCCTCATGCTTGTCTAAATTAATTGCAGGCTTCATTGGTATACCGAAGCAAAACTATTACAGTGGTAGCATTTGATTGGATGGCTTTGTTGCAGTGTCAGCTGCTGTTACACCTTCCAGGCCTTTGTGATGGCCTTTTAGGGATAATGGCAGTAGATGGAGTAGACACATTTCCGTGTCTCTTACAGTTTTTGTGGCAGTAGGCAAGAGGGCATGTATTTCGCTCCAATGCATCACATGGCCTGAGCGACTGATAAGATCGCTGTCTCCACTTTGATGGCCCATCGATGTGGCAGGATATCTCCCAGGGGCTGTATATTCAAAGGGGGAGGAAGAAAGATGGATATGGGAGGGAGATAGTGAGGCAAAGAGTGATACACAAAGTTCTACCACGAAGCATTGGAGCAAAACACAAATTTATAGACCATAAATGTCATTATGAGTGTGTAAAAGGACTGATTCATACTAATTAGACTATGGTGGGCCTTCACAGTCTCTGTAATTAAAGAGGAAACGCTTAATTTCTAGTGTAAAATTGTGAACATTAATTAAAAACAATACCCTCATAGAGGAGTTTCCTTTTAAATTTCAGAGCTGGTGCCTGTTTTTAACATTACAGTTCTGTCAAAATGGCTCAGAATGTCCGTGCGGGATCCTACAATTTTTTTCCAATTTCACACCACAATGGCCTGAGCCCTTCTTCACTGAACAAAATCCATGTTTGAGTCTGAGAGTTTACAAAGCAATACTTTGGGACTTGGCCACTGAATCCCCCACAAGTGCAGTGAGCTGACCTTGCATATTGACAAATACTGTAGAGGAGGCCAGCCCGGGAAAATATTCCTTTGTAGAGCAATTTAGTATAAGAATGAATTCAGAAATAATGACTGTAAATTTAATTAAACAAAATACACACAATTAAAAAAATAAAGTCAGCAGTCTGAGAGCAAGGTGACGAAACACAATGTTACCATGGGGAATACAAATGCATGTTTTGGTGTAAGCTCCCATTCGCTACACTCAGAGTTCTCCCTAGTAAGTAGAAATAAAAGAAACAGGACTGTATGTATGTACAGCTTTCTTACCATGATAATGGATTTAATGACAAGGTGAAATGTAGGCATATTATATATTATACAGACCACCCACCGTGTACCTCCTTTTTGATAAGAGGCCAAATTTGTGGCACAAACAAGTAACAACTCTCTCTGAAGTTCATTGTCTCGTTCCTCTAATGATGTTGCCCTGAATCCGACTGTGACCTTTACTGAGCTGGTTTTCAGAGCGGAAGTGGTGGCACAGTGATGACCTTCACTGTGTCAGCACTGTCGAGCCCAGATGGAAAAAATATTATCTTGTATCACATAAATTATTGATAATCTGCTTTACACAATATGAGGCGAGAGTCGCTGCAGAGCAGAAATTCATCTGCTGTCATCAAGTCAAGGCCAAACCATGTAATTGCTGACTGCTTTTGTCATTTCATTTTCCATCATTTGCAGTTTTTAGAACAAAAATCTGAAAAGCTGAGTCTAGACATTTTCATGGTTGTCCTTTCACATAGGAAGAATGCAGCTTGGTGTAGAGCATGCAGGAAGCAGGACCTGACGTTTAATTTCTGCAGCGGAAATCATGTGTTTTTGTTCACAGTACATCAACAATGGTGTTGTCCCTTATCACCGAAAGCTCTCGCATCTCGTTGTCTTTCCGAGTTGACTCCTTCTACATTCATGGCTCATCTTTTTCATCCTGAGATATTTTTATTCTTTTAGTTTTTTTCAGTTTTGTGTCCAGCGAGTCGGCATGTTGACTTTAATTTCCAGACTTTTCTCTTTTCTCACATGACCTCACACAGACATTTTCAGGACTACTTTTTCATTTACTTTTTACTTTAAATGTTCAGAGCAACTTTCTCCTGCTTTGCCACAAACAGCCCTTTCGGAAAATTTCAGATGAAATGTCCGCAGTTCAGAGCCGGTTTGAAAGCAGCTGTTGTTGCCTGGGCTGTTTGTTTTTTTTGGCATGAAGAATATGCTGAAGATTATCACAGGTATATGAGGGATGAATGAAGCTCTCCTCCTACTTTTACCGTAGACATCTGCTCGGAGATGGCTGTCAGCACAGTAACTTGTTTACCTTCTGGGTGGTGCCACTTAATTGAAGCACCTTACTCTGGGCACAAAAAGAATTACGTGACAGGAAAACGGTGACAACTAGTCTTGCCCCACGCTGTATACGAAAGGAGGCTGGATGGACTTTGCACTTTCAGATTCTTGTCTTGGCTCTGAGGCAACAGAACTCTTGACGTCTTGTAAAAGTGCTTTGTATCACACATTTGCATGAATTTGGCCCTTCAGACAATACAGAAACTATGAATATGTCAAAACTGATTTTTGTTCTTCCTCTATTGATGATAATCTGCACTACATAGTAAACGTTAAACATCAAAAATGTTTTGTTATTGGCAGGGTCGAGTAACTCCAAGCCAGTGTTTTTCCACTGGAGACATGAATGGACACCCAGTGAGTTCAGATCAGCCAAACTCTTTTATCCTGCTTTGCCCTCAGTGGCTCAAATCCCAGCCCTAATAAAATATATTTATATTAACACCCCCCCAATCAATCCAGGTAAAGGGTGAATAAAAACAACTTTCCTTCTTCAATCTGATACTCAAAGAGTGATTCTTAGCACGGCAGAATGCTTGCGGTGATTGAAAAAGGCAGGATGATGAGTTGTTTGAGGGTCGCTTTGCTTCTAGAAATCATGCTCTCTCTTCTGAATGATTTTGTTGGTCTGCTGATCACCGCAAAGACTCAACTGTTGGTGTCAAACTGTGATTACGCCAGATTGATTTTGATTGTGCATTCAGAAGTCATGTAAAAATGATCTCTACAATTTTAATCTAAGCAATTCTATTCCATTATATTCCAGCTCGGCAAAAATCACCCCTGTTGCTTGTTTTTTGTTCTCATTACAATTGTGTTTGTCTTGAACAGACTCTTTGTTATTTGTCTGCCCATCACTTTCTCTAACCCACACATCCTTCTCTCTTTTACATTGATGGAAGTGATTTTCTTTTGCTCCGTCACTGTAATATTGGATTTACTTAACATATGCACAGAAAATCCAACGAGCACAGAAAAGCAAACACATCAACAGATTTATGGTGTAAAATCATGTGCCACTCAACATTAAGAGATTGCTCCAAACAAGAGAGATCAGTGTGCTGAGATTTTCACAGAGATAGAGCAACAACTCGGTGAGAAAAAACCTGTTATAATGATTTGGTGGTTGTGTTACTGGCACATGATTTCACAGCCCTGCAGTGGAGTGTAGATATTTACTGAAGCACATAATTATAATTATAATAATTGGGTGTATTTAATTATTTGGAATTAACTACTTAGTGTTTAATTTCTCTTTTGATCTCTTTCCTTCTCATATTCCTTGTTGTAGTCTCTGTGTGACCTTACCTCCCATTTTGCCCTCACCTCTTCCTATCCACTCCTCCCAACCCGAACTCCTCCCCAGGAGCCAGGCCCAGCCAAGGTGACAGTGACCAGCAGCAGCAGCGGTGGCGGCAGCATCTCGTGCCTGCCCAGCAGCATTGCCGGTGCCGAGCGCGTCCCAATGAGCCGTGCGACACTGTGGCAGGAGGAGAGTCGCTGGAGCCGGGCCACCATCCCCTGCAGCCGCAGTGCCTCCTGTCTCAGCCAGCTGAGCCAGAGCCAACCAGACTCCAGTATCACAACTCAAGACGGTGAGCACTAAGAAAGGGGCATATGAATTCCGAAGCATCCCATAATGTGCTTGTTTTCGTTGATTCACATCAGTCTCACTGTGTTTTTGTTTCAGATGGTGGCACCATGAACACTGGGCGCAAAGTACGTGTGGAGAGCGGCTACTTTTCCTTGGAAAAGACCAAGTCGGAGCCTTCTCCATATTCTGCACAGCACTCCCAGTCCCCACAGCCGCCTCAGCACCTGCCCCTGTCCTCTTCGGCATCATCCTCCTCTTTAGGAGCTCCAAGTCCCAGGTACAACTCTGAGTCAGAACCTCAATCTTCCCCCTGTCAACCCTCCCAAGACCCCCTCCCTTCTCCAGGTGCCCTCGTCTCCCCCAGCTACTCCACCATCAGTTCCTCCCAGAGCTCGCTGGACTCCGATCCCAGCGTCACCTCGCCCACCTGGGAGGGATGCGTTGGTGGTGGAGGGAGCACTAGTAACGTCGGTAACGGAGGAGGCAGAGTGGGCTGCTCTGGCAGGGAGTATACAACGCTGTCGGACGTGCCACGGGCTCGCAGACTGAGCTACCGGGAAGCCTTCCGTTCAGACAAAAAGCGCCAAGAGCTGAGAGCACGGACAAGGAGTCCTGGTAGAGAGGAGGTGGCTCGGCTGTTCGGGGAGGAGCGCAGGTGAGCGGTTATGGATAAGTGTCTTGCTCGACACACTGCGAAATAATACTAGACAATGAAAGCAAACATGATTAATAATCATTAATGAAGCTTATGCATTGCTGAAAGCATGCATCATAGTTGTCAGCCTGTGGCAGCTGTCCTTGAGCCATATCTTGAGAATCTTTAGCTGTCCACCCTGGCCTCAGAGCGGTTTGCCATTAATGATTTGGGGATTTAAATGCATGTGATTCTTTCTTTTCTATTGATCTCTACCTTTTGCTCTTGCTACTTTTGCTAGTCTGTTTTGTTCTTTCAATCTTTTCCAGGGGCTCCTGAACCGACCTTTCAGAGCTAATGCTCAACCAACCCTTCCATCCCTGTCCCAATGCTGTTCCCTGCTGGTCACCGCTGATTCCTGCTTTCTATCATTTCATCTTAGCCTGGAAGCACACACAATCATACACTCTTCCACATAAATACCTGAGTTTCCACATATACTGTGCACACTTGAAACACACCACACCAATGGTTTGTACTGGTTGGTTATACATACAGTTTCTCGTTTTTCTATCTTGGTCTGACTTCACAAATACATTTACATTTACAATAACAAGTGCATTGCCTTAAGGTAATGCAGACTGTGTTTCCATTGCTGCTACTTCTGCAGATTGTTTTAATCAACATCCTAGATATTTTCCTTTTCTTCTCAAGTTTAATATCTCATCGCATAACACTACTTTTAATTTGTTGGTGTATCTCTGGATTGTTCTCTTTTGGGATATACCTCTACCTCATGTTGCACATTGTTGATTGCAAAAAGGGACTTTGAGTCGAGAATGATGTCAAACTTTCTACTTGTGAATACAACATTACGCTCTGCACACAATAAATTTAAACTGCTGGTTTTATGAGATTGAATTTTGACTCAAAGTTGCTTTCATATTATGCTTTGGTCTTGTTTTTATTCTGACTCTGCCACCGTTTTGCAGCATTATGTTTCTTATGAATAAGTTTATTTTACGATTAAGATTGACGTGTTTTGTTTGCTCAGTATTTTTATCATTCTCAGACTTTTATGTTGAGTGTAACATGAGCTGTGTATAGAGTACGACTTTGAAAAGAAAATCTTTGTGTCTCTTAGGCGTCCACAAATCATCGGGAGGTTTCGGGAGGGTCAGCATGTTGAACATATGGAAACCAGCAGCTCCAGTGAGCCCTCCTCTAACACCGCGCTAATCCAGAGACAAGGTCGCAGCGAGAGACGCTTTCTAGCCAACAAACATGTATGCTATTATCCTCATTCACTGGAACAACTAAATCAAAAAAGATGTATAGGATTTACTGATTTGAATGTGTATTTTATAATCAGTTATATACGCTTTATATACTTGATATTGGTGATATAATTAGAGTTAATTACAATTTAAAATTTTAAATTTATAGGAGATTTCACTGGATGCAGGAACAGACCATTCAGCTCCAAGTTTGACCAGTCCCACTTTCTCCAACTTAAGAAGAGCAAAGTCACTGGACCGCAGAGTCACAGAGTCTTCAATGACAGTGAGTACTAATATTAAAGTATACAGATCTCATAAACAGTACAAAATCACTTTTAGATCCAATTACAAGGATTTAGCCAGTTTACTGCATTCAATAGTATCTCAAGCCAATTCTGAAACACTGTAGTAGAGACTGCTTAAGCTTCAGGTTTCAGTTGAGAAGGTATAAATGTCTTTATCACAGCTGGTGCCAGAGACACAGCAAAAAAAAACCAAATATGGGGTAAAATCAAAACAGACATATTTATAATAATAATCTCAAAACAAGATGGGAAATAAGAACACTGAGTCCAGTCAGAATGTGGCAGATTATGACAAAATTTGGTATATAAGAAAAGATAGTTATTAAGAACTTGTAACAACAAAAAATAATTTTTCATTTCATGTTTTCACGAAGAGTAAAAAAAGCTGGGAGGCACATTCTTGTAGTACAGAATGTGATATTACTGACATACTATGATTTAACTTCAGATAAACGACACACCAAACACCATTGTGACTCCACACTCAAGCACGCGCACACACACACAAATATATTTTTACATATAGCAATGCTGCCTGGTTGCTGAAGGTAGTACTGGTATCTTCCTGGGGTCTGACTCCTTCCAGTCTGACAAACTGCTGCTGATCTGAGGTCTGTTCAGAGGGCACTGCGGGGGTGATCCAGTCAGTGTGTGGTTGGTCTCCCTGTCCAAGCTGCAGCTGCCTGAACCCACTCACACACACATACACACACAGAGACACACGCAATCGCATTCATGTACACACCACTGCCGTCACTGCTACTGCTGATTATAAATAGCCAGCACAGAAGCAGTGTCAGTCGTGTGTGTGTTTGCGGGAGAGACGGAGAGAAACAGATTGTCAGCACATGAAGTGAGGGCAGTTAGCTATCAGAATGACTCTCTGCCAGGCGGTGACACCACACCTGATGAAGCTCACCAAAAGAAAGGTATTGTTGAGTGAGCAGGAGGCAGCTTTGGGACGAATGGTTTACTTTAGAGTCTATAAACAGACCTGAGCTTGGTGTCAATGTGCAGCAGTTTGTGTTTCACAGGAAAAGTCCAGCTCCCGCCAGTCGGTCTCTTTAGCCGGAGCCACGTATCAGGACATGCACTTCCTAAGCTGCAGGGGTGTAAACAAATGCACATAATTGCATCAGTGAAGAATAGCCCCTTTTATATTGACTTCTAATGGAGGGAAAAAACCTTTTGGCGAATCCTGCTTTTCTGTCCTGATTTTCTCTTTGTTTATGTGCTGACAAATGAATTATTAAGAGGTTCAACTGGTATCTGAATTTTCCATTAATAGTGATAATAACACATTGTTTTAAAAGTTTAATTTTAAATAGTCTAGTTGCTGTACTTAATGTCACATCACTCTGGTTTGTCTCTTTAACAGCCAGATCTGCTGAACTTTAAAAAAGGATGGATGACAAAGCTGTATGAAGACGGAATGGTAAATATTTTTCATTCGCAGAATTTAAAGAACTGTCTCATGTCTCATGACACACAACGAGAAGTCGTGGAATCCAATTAATGTTTTTTTGGTTTTCCTTTAGTGGAAGAAACATTGGTTTGTACTAACAGACCAGAGTCTGAGGTACTACAAGGACTCGATAGCTGAGGAGGTAAGGCTTTACCAAGCCACTGTGAAGCTGTTTGATTATATGTGAAATAATATATAAATGTTTTATGTTGATGATGTTTTTTTTTATTCCATAGGCTTCCGAACTGGATGGGGAGATCGACCTTTCCACATGCTGCGACGTCAAAGAGTTCCCGGTCCAGAGAAACTACGGCTTCCAAATCCAGGTGAGTGTTGATTGTTCGTGTCATCGATTGTCGCGCATCATTAATCACCGGTGAAGATGAAACCCATTGTCTGCACTGTTCCTGTCTGTCGTCTCCTGCTAGGCTATAAGCAGCCTTAGTGCATGCAGCTGAACTTGAGGTATCAGGTTTGACCATTTCTCATTTTGAAATGATTCTTTGTTTGGGACGAGGAATGTCGCCTGACTTGTCATGTCTCCACGCAAGACTGACATCATGGTGATCTAAATCTGCTCCAGCCGTTGCTAGCGCCGTGTGTCTCTCTGACCCTGTGTGCCCCTCATCCTTCACAATATGTTTACCTAACCTCCTGCATTTAAGGGCCCTGTCCTGTCCACATTTGCTCATTAAAACATCTTCACAACAACCCTGTAGTTATATTGATCCTGTGGTGAAGCCGATGGTCTTTCTTCATATAATCCTTTGGCTATTAAACTTTTTTAGCACTTGTTCCTGGCAAATTACTGGATGTGCTGTGGCTGGCAATGCACTCATTATTCATTTGATGTCAGCAGGGGTTTTGTTCCTGCTACATATAGATTTATATATGTAGCAGGACCGACGCGATTGCTAATCCTATGTGAGGAGAAGAGGAACTACAAGGTCATTTCTTTTGTTTACATTAGCCCGAAGCAGCTTCCACAGCTCTTTTCTGGAGGAAGTCAGAAATAGAGTAGACGAGGGGATCGTTGTCTCTTTGGCTGAGAACAACATGGGATTAATAACTCCAGTATTTATATCTGCTCTCCCCGTGGTCAGACTGGATAGTGCTGTTGTTCTCTCAGTGGCTGAGCTTCAGTGTAGAGTTGAACACCCAGATGAGGTACTTGGTGTCTCAAACCTGATCACTGTGTGCTTAGAGACTTCAATGCATTAAGTGTGATCTTGCAGAAATCAGACAAGTGCCACTAGAGGTCACTGTATATACAGCTAAGTGTACTTCACACACAGTAAAGCTGAGTTTTAAGGCCAAAGAGTGCAGGATACCTCAGTTTAAAGGTAGTAGCAATTATTTTGAACTCCATGTCCAAACAGACAAGTTTGTGAAGTTGTGTCATATATGGAAAACAATGCCTATCAATTGCTTCAACATATCTTAGACTGCATAGTCCCTCTCGCTGGACTGAATCACAACTGACCGGTTATCCCTCATGATCCCTGGCTTCCCGAACCAGATCTGTTGCCACTGTAACAAATTCACCAAACTCTGTTTAGAATTATTTTTGATATAAAAATGTTCCTTGCTGAATACAACAGAGTAAATCAGAGGAGAAGTGAAGCCAGGCATGTTTACCTCATTTCACTTTCATTTTTCAACATTTATTAATCTGCTCATTAAACAGCATTCAGAGTGGGGTATGAGAATTTGGATAGTAAAATAGAGGAAAGTTTTACAAAATACTCTCGACTCAGTTCAACATGTACTGCATTAACACTACTCTCACATGTGGTTATTATTAAGAGGTTACTTAAGTACATCAGTGAATGTAAAGTGTGTTTTTCTACCCACCTTTGTTTTCAGTAAGAGGAGCTTGCATTGTCTATGGCTGCATACCTTCCTACCGTTATCTAAAGCTTGAACAAAGACATGCTGACATTTTCTTTGACGTGTAACCAAAAGGTATTTTAATCGACATGTTGTCGCCATCCCTGTCAGTCCCACTAATGTCCTCCCTGTCTGCTTCCAGTGCACAGAGGGAGCGTGCACCCTGTCAGCCATGACCTCTGGAATCCGTCGCAACTGGATTCAGGCCATTATGAAGAATGTGCGACCCACTATTGCCCCCGACGTCACCCGGTAAGCCCCAAAGAGGATTAACGCTTCAACCTCTGGCAGATAACAACAGCTCCTTTTTCTCACTTATTTTATTTGAATCCATCTGTCCCCCTCACCCCCTCTTCCCTTCTTTCTCTTCCTCCCTCACTGGGTATGTTCAACCTGCTGCCAGGAAAAACATCTCTCTGAAACTATCCGTTCTGAAGCCCAGGTTGGAGTGCTTGTGTGTTGAATATCTCCCCCCTCCTCACACAGTGATGTAACTGCTCAGCAATGTCCGTCCCAACATGTTTGTCGTCCTACTCTATGTCATGTGATTGTTGAGTAATGTCTCCGTGTCGGTTGTGCCACCGTAGTGACACACGCTGCAATCACATCAACATACGAGAATAATCCACCGGCCCTGCCTCGATCAGCAGCAGAGACTGATTTTGATCATCGCCGTAATGTGACTGTTCACTCAGTAACTTTTGGAAATGGTCACGATACAACAGAAGAATCATAACTGAAATGGAGAAAGAAAAGAGCTTGAGTAGATGGAGAGAGGACCTGGGATACAATCATTAAGCTCTTCTGGAATTGCTCCAGAACAACAGTTCACCTAAGGATACTTTTAACTACCCAATCATTTATTTCAGTGTTTTTAAGAGGAGTATTACCTTTCAGAATGCTCGTCACATATAATATAGTCACACGTTTTATTCTGCCAGTGTCTCCGAGGCAGCTCTCTCCCAGGGGAGAATGCGTGTTATTTTTGGTATTTCTGCACAGACACCTCGCGGACATCTCTTGCTCATTCTTGAGCTCCAGTCCCTTCTCATTTTCCCCTTCCCGACACCTCCACGCAACACGGTAAAAATAGATCCTTTCGTCAGGTCACTTTTTAAAAAAATGCTCGGCCCCTCTACATCGAAAGTTCCAATCAGCACGCTGTGTACTGCGAACACATTCTTCACGTTTAGCCGTTATATAAATGGTAATAACGTAGTAGCTTAAGGCTGGTGTCTGCCATCAGGCTTACGACGGATCATGAGTGAACACCAAAGCTGCTTTCAGCCCAGTGCAACGTGTGCCTTATAAATGTTCATATGCTAATGCTTTGACTTTTGATGCATTCAATGATTGTTTTTTTGTCTGTCAATCAGGGTCTCTGCAGGTGTTGAAAAAGGTGTTAAAAAATAACTAATAAAAAAAAGCTTTAGAAGGTATCATTTTAATTAGCAAAAGTATTTTCTCTCGCTTGCTGTAGGCAGTAGTGTTTGTAAAGGCTGTTCAATTCTTTCTGTGGAGTTTCAGTCAGCATCATCAAACCTACAGCAAAGGCTGTCACTACTGCTACTTATAGTCGCTTAAAGGCTCATCATCTCACAATAAGCATTTGAGTATTGCGTATACAGCATGGAAGTACATATCCAATATGGTTAAAAATAGGCAATTGTAGTCCCTGCTAGTTTTCAAGCATATTTTCTTACCTTGCTGGGTTTGATTGTGAAATTTGTATTAGATTTAATTCCATGTGGTATAAACGGTTACTTTATAAGTCTTGGTGAAACCTGCAGAAACCCTGTGAAATGCACTGGCAATTGATACTGCACTGCTGGAATTATCTGCATTCTTGTCTTGTCCAGCAAAGGTTTGTGTAATAGTATTATAGCTTGAGTTGGTGCAACTATAAAAACTAATTGTCAGCTTATGTTGAAGCCTGCCTATATATCTTTTTTATGTGCTGCATTTTTGTTCATTCAGATCTCTCCCTGATGAGAAGATAAAAGCCCAAGTGATGTTGGAGCCCTGTCCACAGGCCACCCGTGAGCCAAGCCCTGTTCTTGAGGCCCCAAGGTCTGATGTCCACAGACAGCCAGCTGGCAACCACGTCTCTGTCCCTCCCTCTGAGCTGCGTAAAAGCCGAGTTCGTGAACGCAGACCAGAGGGCCGCTCCAAGACTTACGACTGGTCTGAGTTCAAGATGGAGCAGACAGAAAAGCCTGTGAAGGAGCGAGCCGACACCGTTGATCTCAGCTCATCGTTCTCCACAACCTCCTCTTATTGCTCTCCCTCCTCTTCAGCTTCCTCTTTAGCGTCCTCTCCGGTCTCTACCTCCTCAGTATCAGGGGCTCATCCACCCTCTATGACAGAAGAAGCAGAGAAGGGGAATGTCAGGAGGGGCGCCCCTCCACACAGCACTACTAGTCCAACCCACATGCCAAATACTGTTACTGTTACCATGACTTCCACACTTAATACAACGCCAACAGTACAGCCATCAACTTCTGAAAGCCAAGTGCAAGGGACAATGGAAGTGGACCACCCTACAGCCATGAATCCTGCAAGTGAGGATAAGAAGGGCAACAGAACCTCAGGTGTCCATAAAGAGATTGAGCAGCGATGGCATCAGGTGGAGACGACACCTTTGAGGGAAGAGAAGCAAGTGCCCATCGCCACGGCTCCAGCAAACTCTGCTGACTCTGAAAGGTTGCCTGCTGATGAGCTCACTGCACTGCTAGACAAAGAGGTTTGTGTACTGCCTGTGGACATGTACATTATATTATCAGACCAAGTTGTGCTGTTTATTCTTATATTATCTGTCTGTCTTTGTTCAGTTGGGACAGAAGCAAAAGGAGCTGGACCAACTACAGAAGCAGAACAACCTTTTAAAAGAGCAGCTGGATGATGCGCTAGGGAGAGAACACAGTGCCAGAGATGGCTATGTACTGCAGGTACTACACTCACCATCCACCACACAGGATAAGTAGGTTTTAAAAATGTTACCATATACAAACAGCATAGCAACACAAGTATCGACAAAGAAATCTTAACAATGTACAGAATGTTACTGCAAGGTTTGTAAGGTCTTATACTATATGTGCTGGTGAAACGTGTGGTGCAGTAATGTTATCAACTGTGCCACAGTACTCAATAGATTTTATATTTGTTGTGACTCATGACAGATTGGTGTGTGTTTACTGTTACTTATAGCATTTAACTAACAGGTGTGGGTGCTTTCTGAAACTGAAACTGTTAACGCATGGTTGTGGTTTTTCTTGGCATGAGTTTTCGCTAACTGTTTTTACGGAGTTTCACATCTCCTGGGAAAACAATTGATTTGATCTGATATGCTAAGGTAAGAAAAGTAATCAATAGGCCTTGCGCTGTGCTTTTTCTCTCTGTTCACCTGTGCTTTGTGTGTGTCCTTTCCAAGCTTGACATCTGCATGCTGTTTGGTTTTTCAGAACTGCATACATTTACTAATTTCCTTTATTTTGGTTCACATAATAGTTATTCTGTGTTAGTCACCCATTGAAGGTTTTTGTTTGTTTGTTTGTTTATTTCTTTGGGGAGGTGTTTTCATGAACACCTTTCTGTTTGCAAGTCACCTCTGAAAAAGCACAGTGGAAGCGTGAAGAAAAGCACTGAACAAAAGAGCTGCTTATTAAGAAAGGAGAAAAACAAAACTTGTTTTCCTGGTAACCTCCGAGATGTGGCTCTCCGTATTTAGTGGGGGAAATATGGTGATGTCATTAATGAAATGTCTCATCAATCTTTTTCAAGAGTGCAACACCCCCCTCCTCTTCGCCGCACAGAGTGCCATGGCAACGCTTGCACAAGCTTAATCAAGATTTGCAGAGCGAATTGGAGGCCCAAAAGCGCAAGCAGGACCTTGCTCAGCAGCAGATTCGGACATTAAAGAGAAGCTACACCGATGCCCAGGACGCTGTAGACCGCCACGAGGCTGATATTCAGGCTCTGCAGGGTAAACTAGCATGTGCAATGGCTGAAATCTTGGCCAGTGAAGAGGCTGTGGCCCGAATGCGCAATGAGCTCAAGTTAGAGCAGGAGCGTTCAAAGGAACAAGAAGTAGAAAATGGAAATAGTGAGGCCACCCTACGTGCCCAGCTAAAGGACAGTGAGGACAAACTCCGTGAAGTAGAGGCCTGCCTCTTAGAGAGGAACCAGGCCCTCAGGCACCTCGAGCACCAGCAGGCCCTGCAACGAGACCACATCAGAGAGGTACAGAGGTTGCAGGAGAGGCTTCAAGAGGTGACTGCTCGACTAATTGCTACTGAGGAAGGCCAAGCTTTGAAGGAGGAGCGTCTGAGGAAGGAGCAGCATAGCATGCAAGAGAGTCATGAGAGGGAAAGACAGAATCTCTGCAGAAAATTAACTCAGGCTGAAATCACCCAGAAAGAGATGGAGGACAATCTGCTTGAGGCCGAGCAGCAGGTAGAGGCTCTGTTGAGAGGGAGGCGCTCCTCCGCAGGCAAAGAATGCAGTGAGGAAATGTTGAAGTTACAAGAGGAACTGACTCATAAGATTGACATGGTTGAGTCACTGAGGGAGAGCGTGCGGAGGCTGGAGGAAGAGAAGAGCCACCTCACTTGCCGTTGTCAGGAGCTTATCAACCAGATTGCAGAAGCTGACCGTGAGGTGAATAAGCTTCGCAAATGTCTGGAAACTGAAGAGGCTGAGTACTACACGCTGGAGCAGTCATATGATAGGGCTACTCAGGAGTTTAAGAAAATGAGTCAGTTCCTTAGAGAAAAGGAGGAAGAGATCCGGCAGACTAAGGAGATGTATGAAAGGCTAGTGGAACGCAAGGAAGAGGACCTAAAAGAGGCACTTATTAAAATGACAGTACTTGGCAGCAGCTTGGAGGAAACGGAACAGAAGTTGCAAGCAAAGGAAGATTTTCTCTGTCAAATGAGTCGGAGCCTCTTAGAAAAGGTTGAGCCCTGTAGTGCTGAAAAGGATCTGCAAGCCAAGCTCGTGGTCGCAGAGGACCGTATCGCGGAGCTCGAACAGCATCTCAATGCTCTGCAGTTGGGCTACGCTGACCTACAAATGGAAAGACATAAGACCCCAGAGCTGAGGAAAAAGGGAAGGGTCAAAACATCAGCCTCCATATCACCAAACACAGAACTTTCTCTTTCCTTTAACAATACATCCAAGTCAGAGAACGCCCCAGATGATCAGGAGTCCCTAGCTAAGAGATCAAGGATACGTTTTTCCAGTATTCAGTGCCAAAAATACATAAGCTTAGATGGCCTGGTCACGGGCCAAGCAAGTAGTGGTCAAGTGGAGACAGGACAAAAAGATGACCAAGATGTAAGTCAAGACATCGGTTTAACTGGAGGAAATATCTCCTCTGATATGCCGCATACCAGTGACCCAGAGAAGTTTATCTCCATCATACATGCCCTCGAAACTAAACTTCTTGCCACTGAGGACAAGCTAAGGAACCTCACGCATAATCTAGAGGAGCAGCAATCCACCCAAGTAGACGACATGTCCAAGATTGATGTACAGATGACCGAAACAGACCATCAGCCAGAGAAAGAGTTGAGTTGTGGGATACAGAGTAGTTGTCTTGCCAATAAGCATTATGCCAAGGCCCTGATGTGCGTTGAAAAGAGTCGAGAGAAAGTCAGTGTTATTCTCACTGGTTCTCATACTTCCACTGGTTCGCAGCTGCATTCATTGTCGGAGATAGAGAGCGATTTGTTCAATGCATCACTTTACATCCAACAAGGACAAAAGACGTTGGAAGAACAAACACCAGCTGTCCATCAGAATCAAACTCCAGAGACTCGAGATAGAGAAGCTCTTCAGCTCTTTGCCAAAACCTTGTCTTTTGAGGCAGTAATTTTGAATAAAATGGCTTTATTGATACAAACGTCAAAGTCTGACATTCTACATGCTCTGGCAGAGATATGGGAAGACATCGACAACATTAAAAAGAGTGACAAAGATTGTTTGGCTATAGTTTATGCTGATGTCTTGACCAGGAAGCTGATGTTAGAGAGTGCGTTCCGGCAGGAGTTGGAGAAAACTGAAGCAGATGTTGCAAAATGCAAAGAGGGCAGTGCGTCAGCTGATGTAAATGATGCCACAATCTTTAACACCTTCATTAAAGCAGAACTAGTCTACTCTATTCAAAACCTTAAGCTTTGCTATGAAGAGAAATTCAAAATACTAAAAAGGGAGTTGACTGAAGCTCACACAAACCTAAATCAAAGGGAAATGGCTCTGAAAGCGATTATTGAAGCTTCCAAAACGCCTGATTTGAAAAATGTAATAAAAGAAGTCAAAAATAACTTTGGCTTTAATAAACAAAGGTTAGCTGACGTTCAACCCCCCGAGCTTGCTCCTTACATGGAGCAGATTGAAATGGAAGCAGCGAGAGACTTGGCTGAGAAAATTGTAGACCGACACTTGGCTGAAGAAATGCCCTCTTGTGGTCTTGACTCTATTGATACGCTGCAAAATGCACATGAAAATCTGGCCAATGAGCTTCAGCGACAAGCAGCAATCCTCCATAAGTACGCTCAAGAGATGGAAGGTGGTGAAACCCATCCAGGGCTGGCTAAAATGATCCGGGCTCTTTTTGGGCAGCAAACCTCGGAGAATTTCTCTAGTACCTCTCTTTGTATGCGTGAAGCCCTTATTCAGGCTCAGGTGGCCTATGTGGCATGTAGGTTACGGGCAATGCATGAACAAGACTTGGGTTGGTGCAAACAGACGGGTCAGAACATGGATGCTCTTGTCCAGCAGCATGCTCACAATGTCAGTGCAATCCAAGAAAAGTTTGAAGCATCCTTACAGGAGGAGCGCCTGAGTTTCACGCAGACAGTGGCAACTATTGAAATGGAGAACCAAACCCTGAGGAGTGAGATCAGCAAACGTGTGAATCAGCTCTCCCAGCAGCAGGAGCAACTGGCCCTCCTGGAGGAACACTACCGGAAGGACACTGAAAACATGAATCAGATGCACAAGGAAGAGCTACAGCGAGCAGAGCAAGGCTGTGCTTCAACAGAGCTGGCCCTCATTGAGACATTGGCCGACAGCCAACAAAAGTTAGAGGTTCTGCTGGTGGACATGGATACCATGAAAGAGCAGCAACAGGGTCATGTGAAGAAACTGGAGGAGCAGTTTGAACAGAGGATCTGTGAGCTCCAACACATCCACACAGAGGAGATTGAAAAGTTACATTCCCAGTATGTTGAAAACATTCAGTGTCTCAAAGAGCACCTGCAGGTCAAAAAGGGTCCTGAGGTTTCACACTCACTACCCTGTGATGAGGCCATAATGCCAATGGAAGAGGAGGAGCAGGGGAAGGGGGAAGATGCTCAAAGTATGTCCGAGGTGGACTCAATGGTGGTTCTCAAGGACCGGATCCAGGAGCTGGAGACTCAGATGAACTCCATGAGGGACGAACTGGAGAACAAGCACCTCGAAGGAGATGTGGCCAGCCTGAGAGAGAAATACCAGAGAGACTTTGAAAGTCTTAAGGTTTTTGCTCTTTCAATATTTTGTAAATTTTATTTTTTTGTGTCAGTGATAGACTAGTAGATAAATAGAGTTTTATTTTTAATTAACCTGTTGCTTTTGTTCGTCAATCAACTAATATTCAATAATCATTTGGAGTTGGGAAATGGTGTGATTTCAGAATAACCGCAAACCTAAATTCATATGTGTGCAAACTCTAAAATAATTGTAATCAGAGCTCTTAGTGATGTCCTTCTTGCTTTTTTCGTTATCTCTCCTGCAATATACATATTTAGCCTTTAAGACACGTTAGCTGTGCGGTTCTACGAATTGTCCTTTCAGTTCCCCTTTTTGTTCTAGACTGAAAGATTTGTAAATATCTGACTCTGAGCCTTAATATAGGTAGAGTATATTTAACAATAAATGCGTTAAATCAAATTCTATATATTTAGTTGTATTTTATTTCCTCTTATATGTAGTTATTTATAATAAAGGTAATTAACTGTAAAATACCATTCCTTAATTATAATCACTTTTTAAATAATTTCACTTAATATGAGGGTTTGATATAAACAACTTAACCTTTAATATATATATATTGGCCATTGTATTGGAGAAAATCCATATATTGCCTGGGCTCTAAATATAAAACTCTATATTTGGAAATATATTATGTGATGTCTTGATGGTCTTTGATTACTTTAAGTGGAGAAGTTGCCAACAATGTGGATCTGTTTAGACCAGTGAAATACTATGGGACATCCTTAGAAGTTTTACATTATGAAGCAAAGGAATCAATTACAGGTTGTCCACAATTAAGCACACTCAGACAATGAAATATCCAAAAAAATGTACTTCCTAAATAGCCTCTTCATTTGGGCATTACTGACACACCATTTCCCATATTCAAAGCTGGAGGGACGTCTTCTCTATAACTGACCAAAGTGCAGCCTCGCTGCATTAGAATTTAACTGCTTTAACTTGCTACCTTTAACATAGCTGGGTCATAAAAAAGCTTGCATGGCTCCTGTCACTGATTTTGCATGACACACCATGTAGTGATCTAGTACAGTAATATATGTTGCACTGAATCTATAGTCACAAAGTAGAATGCAGTTGGAGTATTGTGTGCACAATGAATTATGTGATGAAAGAATCCGGACCCTTTGGATTTGTAGGCCACGTGTGAACGTGGGTTTGCTGCAATGGAAGATACCCACCACAAGGTGATAGAAGACATCCAGAGGCAGCATCAGAGGGAGATCTCCCAACTCATGGAAGAGCGAGAGAGACTCTTGGCTGAGGAAACTGCTGCGACAATTGCTGGTAAAGAAATGAAATCTACTACCACCCATAATTTCTGTGGTTGAAACAACGCTGTCATACACTAACTTAATGTGGGTGATCGATCGTCACTGCAGCTATTGAAGCAATGAAAAATGCACACAAGGAGGAACTGGAGAAGAACCAGCGCTCCCCAGTGAGTGGACTGAACTCTGACATCGATGAGCTTCGCTTACAATACGAGTAGGTTTTTTTGACAACTATTATTTAAATTTAAATGAGAAGCACAGTGTGAAAAGAGCAAACATGTAGTCTTAACTTTTTCTTTGAATACAAAGTATAAAAGATTCAGGCATTTAGAGGTAAAGTTGAAAGTCAAACAATAAAAATGATAGAATTTGTCAGTAAGTATTTAAGGTTTAGGTGAACAATCAAACAAACCATACAGCCTGTTTAGTCTGTGTTGCTGTGAGGGAAACTGCAAAAACTTGATCTTATGTCTACATTAGAAATGGCTTTTGGGGAAATCTTTTACATTATGAAATGATCCATCCTCTTTTATACTGAGAAAAACTATAAACACATGTAAATGTCAGACTCCAGCTGATCTTCTGATGCTGTGATTGTCCAGGGAGGAGCTGCAGTCCATCCAGAGAGAGCTGGAGGTGTTGTCCGAGCAGTACTCTCAGAAGTGTCTGGAGAACGCTCACCTGAACCAGGCGCTGGAGGCCGAGAGGCAGGCCCTCAGGCAGTGTCAGAGAGAGAACCAGGAGCTGAATGCTCACAACCAGGTTTGAATACACATACATGTAAATAAATACACATATGAAAACCATCACTGTCCATAGAGATGCAGAGTAATGTGTGTTTGTTTGGCAGGAATTGAATAATCGAATGAGTGCGGAGATCATCCGGATGCGCTCCTGTTACAGCGGTGAAATGGCGCTGTCACCACTTACCCAAGGCAAAGATGTGTATGAACTAGAGGTTTGTACACACACATACACACACACACACACACACACACACACACACACACAGACACACACACACACACACACACACACACACACACACACACACACACACACACAAATACCATTGACTTGCTCTTTAATCTCTTTAATCTAATTGGGTTTCTTTCTCCATCTTGTAGGTGTTGCTACGTATTAAGGAGTCCGAGATCCAGTATCTTAAACAGGAAATCCACTCTTTGAAAGATGAGCTGCAGTCTGCTTTAAGGGTAAAAAAACCAAATGTATTTACTGAAGCCATGTTACCTCTACCCGTTTGTCTTTTAACCAAGTAAAAAAAATCGGACTCTAACATCAACTTTCATTACACCAGGACAAGAAATATGCCACAGACAAATATAAGGGCATCTATACAGAGCTCAGCATAGTGAAAGCAAAGGCTGACTGTGACATCAGCAAGCTGAAGGAGAAACTGCTCATTGCCACGGAAGCTTTAGGCGAGAAGACGGTCGATGGAACAGTCACATCTGGATACGGTACAGAGAGTAAACAATTTTTTTTTAATTATTATTATTATTATAGCACTGGTTGAAATAACTCTGAATTCATTTCTCATACCAAAGTTTAGTATTTTATTTAGAAATTAGACCATTTATGAGCGATGTCATGAAACTTCTGACACAGAAAATAACTTGTGTAACTAGAAATGACACTTATCAGAATCAGAATCAGAATTCTTTTATTTGCCAAGTATATTTGCACATACAGGAAATTGCCTTGGTGTCATTGGTGCACTTAACATAAAACAACAATATAAAAACAACAATATATAACAAAATACAATAAAACAGAATAAAAATATATACAGTAACAGAGTTAATTCTTGAGGTAATTGATGATAGTAACATTAATTTGTTTTGTTTTTTAGATATCATGAAATCAAAGAGTAATCCAGATATCATAAAAAAAGGAAAATCAGCAGCCTCCAGGCAACTGAGAGGCATAAGGTCAAAGGTGAGTTGTTCTTTTGCTGGTTAATGGCATAATATTTCAAATTCAAACACACACCCACACACTCTAAAGCTACCATGTCAGTTTGCTGTGTGACATTGTGTATCCAGGTTGTGTTGTGCAGACTTGTCACACATTGTTGTAGAAGTGTGTTCCACAATTGTTGATCAGGACGCTGTCAGTGAAAAGTCCCATCAGTCTGTCATCTGTCTGTTCTGTCCATCAGTCTGTCACTGAACAGGTCTCAATGGATAGCTGACACTCCCATTGCGGGTTGATTCCCCCCCCAGTTCCCACTCCAAGACGTGCTGTAGGTATAGCATGACGTAGAGCAAAGCATGTCCTAACCCCCCCTCGCATGATCTCCCCTATCCTCCCCCAACTTTGTCCCAGCCTGCACCACCAAAGCTGACTGTAGAGCCCCCCCCCCCCCCCCCCACCCTCCTCAGTTGAATATTACCAACAGTTCTTTGTGTGTCAGGTAAAAAACCTGCATGGTTTATTTCCTCCTCTGCACAGTATTTCCAATTGGTTGGAAAATAAACTTTTAGGGATTTTTACCAGGAATTGGATGAGAAAATCAAAACCTCTTTTGTAAATGTCAATGCATAGCCAGTTAGCTTAGCATGTAAACTGGAAAGGAAGGAAGCAGCTATTTCCAGGTTAGATCATAGACAGTTTATAAAGATGAATGATCTTCTTCTTTATCACTGAAGGAAATATTACGAGATAAGGTAAATAGGTTTGGTGGGTGTCAGAGGATTATGTCATCTTCCTGGTGACTCCTTGTGTTTGTGAGTCTTTGAATCTGTGTTTGAATTTGTGTTGCGCTCTTGTGTGGCATGACCGTATTCCTTCCTAACCACCTTTCCCTGTGCGTCTCACTGTTTGACCTAAAGTACAGTTTGTCATCCAGAGCAGAGTAATCTGTGGGTTCAACAGGTTCTTAAAACACAAGTGTGTGGTGTTGTCCAAGTGTTTTTGTGTTTTTTTAATACCTTTCTTTTACCCACGTGTGCCTTCACCATCTGTTAAAGATGATTCACTTTCCTCTCTGTGTCCTCCACAGAGCCTGAAAGAGGGACTTACTGTGCAGGAGCGCATGAAGCTTTTTGAGGCAAAAGATTCCAAAAAGATTTGAACATCAAGAATCTGAAGTCTCTCTTTCCTTGTCTTGGTTTCTGGTCTGAAAGAGCAGCATCAGCTGAAGACTCTCCTAGGAAATAGAGACAATTCTTCACAAAGGTCAATTCTGAACAGGGACCTGCTGCTTCCATGCCTTTGTCATTAGTTTGATTGATTTTTTTTTAATTAATATAAAACAGTTTTATTGAATAAATCCTGTGTTAGATCTCTTTAAAGAATATATAGATGTATAATCTGTCCAAACTGGAGACGTGTCAAATAAGCTGTGAGAGGGATTCACGACAACATTTTTATTGATCCTCCAAAATGCCAAAACAGCCAGCAGTACACAGTATAAGTAATAATATATATTTCCCAATAAGAATTAAGTATCTGCTGTATTTTATTATTGTTACATTTTCTATATCTAATGATTTTAAATGTGTTGAAAGTTGCACCAGTTGTGTTGTACATAACTACTGGATATATGTCAGAGTATGGTTTGCTGTTGATCGTTGGGGGCATCTGCTGTATTATAACTATGGTTTGACTGGTAGTGGAGAAACAATGTGATGCTTAACTTGCTTGTGTATGAGAGTTTTATAGGAAACAAAAAGATGGAGTGTCTGTGTGTGAAGGGGGAGAGGGGGGGTAGGGATTGCACTTATCACTTGACTACTTGAGGAAGCTTTTTTTTTTGTCTCAAATCGGTGTAGTGGCATTGAGTCGATTTATTGCAGTGCAACCAAACATCCTGACTTCTGTAGTGAACAGCCGTGACTTGTTAGTGATACTGGATTTCATTTTTTTTATTTTTAAAGTTTCTTTAAACCTGAATTTGTGTTTGCTCAGTTTCGACTCATGATGTGAGAGGATGTCATCTCATATAAAAACCAGTTGGGACTTTGCATGACTGTACAGAACTGCAGAATGATCACGTTGCCTCATTTTCCTACTTTCATGCTTTAGTGTGGAGCTCTTTGACACTTATTAAGCTTGGCTTTGCAAGTCCTACTGCTTAGGTGTTGAGATTGAAATGTTTTTACTGTAAGCGGCAGTCTTGAAGCACTTGGCCCAGTCCCTGACCTCCCACTGAAATCTAGTCGTGCCTCAACTGAGTGAAGAATATAAACATCCATAAAACCCGTGCAGCTATGGATACACACTGTATAGTATTCAAACCACGCCTTGTATATATATATATGCCACACAGACGACTTCTGTGTTTTGTTTTAAACTTGTACCTTGCTCACTAGCTCTATATGAAATATATATATATGAATATTTTTTATTTTCATTTGAATGTATAACGTCAAATAAATGAAGTGTTTGGAAATCCTGCAGTTGCTTTTTTTTTGTTATTATACCTGCGAATCTGAGATACTTTTAGTTTACTTGAGTCTCCATTTCATTTATCTTTCTGTCTTTGTTTGAGGTTTTTGTTTTAGACTCATATCAATGCTGCCGACAGTAAATTTGTGGTTTTAAATCTTTTGTCCACAGGAGGGCGCTATCAGCAGGGCCTGGCTTCACCTCAGCTACTGCACAAAGCCATGCTGCTGTCCTGCCTCGTGTTTTGCTCATAAACTAATTAGCAACTTTAAGATTCTAATGAGACATTCATCATGAATTCATGGCTGACGCTGAACTCATCATAGAAAACTTAAGAATTAAATCTTGCTCTTATAAAGCACTGGAGGATCTACAAGATTTGTCTTTTTGACAAAATCAAGGAAATAAATATTTATACAGACATTTTTACTAAATATTACATAGGTAAATATTTGCGATGTTGCACATAGTTGATTTATGTATAGAATGCCTTAAACTGTGTGTGTGTGGGTTTGAGTGAACTTGTTTGTATCGCTTGAAAACCGGGAGCCACTGTACTTTAGGGGTCCGTAAGCTTAGTAGGGACCACACTGCTGTGCCTCACTTGAGGGTTAAAGTTACGGTTTTGAGGGACCAGGTTATATAAGTCCCCATTGATACAGTAAGACAAGGATGTGTGTTTGTGTATTATATGTAAAACACCTTTAATTCTAAATATTTATTTGAAAATTATTGTTAGAACAGAGGCTTATTTGTATGATTATTTGTAATAATTCGGATATTTCTCAGGTATCAAATCGAAATCTAAGAAATAAAGTAAGAGGTGCTTTGACGTCTTCAGGCTCATTGTCCTGTGGAGGCTCTTCTGGTCCTGGCAGCTGACCTTTGCAGCTGCATCTCGACCGTGTGAGGGAGAGGTGACGGGACCAGGGGACGTACCACCCAGCGCTGGGTGCCCCTCCCGGGGGCAGACAGGTACTCGGGCCCCGGGGTCCCTGACCTTTGCAGGGGTTCAGGATTCGGCAGCAGAGACACAGGTAAATTCACTGACGGTGACTTAGCTGGAGGAGCTAGTTCACCTTTAGCATCGTCGACTCTGTCAGGGCAGATAGAGGAGAGTGAAGAGGAGCTGCCACTGTGGATCTGTTTCTTTATTACATAAACTCTAAATGATAAAGGAAGTGATAAGATTTAACCTCACTGGCTTTTTAAAAGGCACAAATTCATATTCCAACTAAATAATTTCACTTCACACAATCTGATCAAAATCTATTATCATGTTATTATTTTTTGGGTTTTCCAATTTTCTTTCATTGTTCGTCCTTCATAAAAAGACTGACACACTGATGTTTTTTTTCTCATTTTATTCAAAGAAATACGGTGTGTGTATAATACATTTACTTTTTTAATTCAGCTCAACATGACATCATCCATATAAAACCATTTACACTTTTAAAACGTTTTACTTACATGTATGGTAAATACAGTATTTACAAACCCCTTCAAAGGATTGTCTCTCAGCATCATCTTAATGGACTTAATCGTGTAAATCGTCCTGATGGGAATAACTAAGTGCTGATCTTACCTTTAAAAATTTATTTCTGGAGAATATTGTCATAACAATCAATGTTCCTAGTGCATTAAAATCCTTCTCTTCCAAATTATCATTCATTTTTCTTATAAGGTGCAAAATGTTTGAGGTTTTTTTGTGAAGGTAAACTGAGAATAATAGTGACCGTCCAGCCAGTGAAACTCAAAGGCATGCTGGGAACAATAACTGCGTTTGTGGACAGAATCAGTTATATTACAGTCGGAGGAAGACGGCTTCAGTTGTCAGTAGCGGTCAGAGGACTCGGAGGACACTGAGCTTCCAGCCGCTGAATGGACGGGGGTCTCTTTGAGGTTTTGGCCGAGGCCGGGATGTCGGTGAACACCACTGAGCGGCCGTCGGGGCAGAGCAGGACGCTGGAGTCTGCCTCACACTTTGTGGTTCTGCTCGGCCACAGCGCCTCGGTCGGACTGGGCCGGATGCAGAGTCCACCCGGGGAGAGAACCTCCGTGTTCACCACCGATGCCTGACTCATCTTGATCAACATGTCCAACGACTGCTTGCGGCTCTCCAGCGAGGCCTTCATCGCCTTCCTCTCGCTCTCAGCCTCCTCTTCTTCCTTGCTCTCCTCCAGCTCCTCGTCCTCGTCCTCCTCCGTCTCTGTGCTGTTGCCCTTCAGACTGCCGTCCTCTCTCGAGACCTGGTCGACGGCCGGATTCGTTGAGTCCCTCTTGACTGAGAGGTCGAGGGGCCCGTCGCTCTGGCGCGCACTCCGCTCCAGCGCCGTGTGTATGTGGGAGAGCTCGCTGCGGATTTTGCTCAGGTGATCCCAGAGGTGGCGCTGGGCAGGAAGGTCCTCCTTCTCCAGGTGGGAGATTTTGCGTTCGGCCTCCTGGTACTCCTGCAGGGCCTTGGAGAGGTCACTCAGCAGAGCACCCACTGACTCCGAGGGATCGTCTCCTGTAGTCTGGGCAGCGGTGGAGTCTCGGCTGATGGGTCTTCCACATGTTGAGATAGAGGACGTTTCACTTTTGGGACTGGGGAGAGGTTCGTTGTACCACAGCTCGGTGGGCCGGGTCTGAAGCTGAGCTTCCTGTAAACTGAGGATTGGAGTAATTTAGACATTTTCCAACAAGACATCGATTGAAGTTATACAGAAAAGACGTAGAGTCTCTGCAGATATTATGGCTGAACTAATTATGATACTCATTTAACAATAATTAACATGAAATAAGAAAAGGATTATTTAAGAAAATGTTTACCTGTTGTGGAAAGGACGTTTGTCCGCTGCCATGTTCAGAGTTGAAGCAGTCTGAATATTCTTCAGGAGGTCCAGAGTAAAGCCCACTGCCGGCTTCTTCTCCACCGGGGCCTCGTGGTTCCCCAGTGGGGCCCCCGTCCTCTTCAGACCCCAGCTCGCTTTGCCCTCCTTGGCTGCAGCCTGCACTTTATCCCCCGGCCTGTAGCCCTGGTCGAGGGAGTCTCTCTGAGGTGACACCCAGCCGGTCGGGGAGCCGGCAGTGGTGCCAGGCCGCAGAGCTGGCACTTTCCACAGATTGACTTTAGGCTGGAAGCCAGACAGGGGATTTGTTTCGAGAATGTTTGTGGGCGCCTTGAGCGTCTTGCTGGCGTCGCTCTGACCGGACGCCGCTCCGAACGCGTGCTCGTACAGGAACGGGTAGTAGAGGCGAGGGGGGATGAGAGCCCTGTCCGCGTGCGTGCCGGAGGCCGGGTGCATCAGCTGGGCCGCCGACGCCAGGAAGGGAAGCTGGGCGAGCTGCGCGTGGGTCTGGGCTGTCATACCCGCGGCAGGGCTGGAAATGGCTGAGTTCATGTAGGAGAAGAGGCTGGGGCTGATGGGGTAGCCCACCCCGAGCAGTGACAGATTGAGTCCAGTGGGATCCTGGTAATCCACCAGGTTCGGGGGAGGAGGGTAACAGGGAATGGAGCTGCTCACTCTGGGATGAGGTCCGTCCGATTTGGCCTTCGTGTGGCTGGACGCTAGCAGCCGCCACTGCTCCGAGAGCAGCCCGGGAGCTGTGAGACACGCCTTGGATAACTTGTAGTGTTTAAGCTGGGCCTCTACTTCCATGGAGCGAGCTCGTAGAAGCTGATCTTCTAGGGAGAGCATGTCGGCCATCAGAAGGTCTGACTCTGGCTGTTTGGTTTTCTTGGCTGCCAACTCTGTAGCATCTCCTCTGCTCCTGCTGTTACTCGAGCTCTCCTTCGCCAGCCCGGCACTCTCTGCTCCCTCCTCTTCCTCCTCTAGTCCCTGGTTTTCCCTGTCCTCCCCTTCCTCCTCCGCATTCCTCCGCAGCCTCTGTCTCTCCGCGGCCCGCGTGGCCTGCTCCAGCTCTTCTTTCCCGGGAGCCTGGAGGCCGTGCGCCTGCTGAAAGGGCCGGAGCTGGTCCGGGTGCAGGATGTTGCCCTTCTTATAGGGCCAGTCCGACTCTATGAGCAGGGACAGGGAGTTCTTGCACAGGCTGTACTTCATGTGGTTGTACAGGTGAGACTTCTCCATGCAGGTGAAGGGACACTGGAAGCATTTGTAGTTGTAGGGTTTGCCCCATGGCCGTGGAATGTAGTGCGGCTTCTTGGGCTTGCGCTCCTTGTGTTTGCTGGCGGACGTCACTTTGCACGCGTCGTCCTTGGACATGACTGAGTTTTGATATTAACAAGGATTTCTGGATTGTATTCAAATGATGGCACTTCAAGATAGATTTTTAGGGTTGTGTATCTGTGGTGCCAGGGTACATTTCAGTTTTTCTTCAGTTTTGCAGGAGCGACGGGATGAAAACGAGCATTTTCTTGATTGAGGTGAAGCGGAATCTGTGAAAAAAAGACCGATTTGTATGAATACAACTGCAGAACATCAACAAATCAAACACCGATCGAAATCTTAGACATTTCATCTTTCGCCTGCGTGTCACATATTCTTCACTTCCTGATTTCACTCTCAGAAAAAGGAGACAGCTTGCAGAACCGACGCTCTGTGCGAGAATCTCAACAACCGAGACAAAGTTGTGTGTGCACTGAAGGGTGCCGTGCATCATTATGCACATATGTGTTTTATGAGAGCACATTTGTTGTCTGCCTCGGCCGAGGGTCGCCACTAGCCTAACTGCAGGGAGGCCCGCGCTGCTCCGTTCTCACTATACCTGCCACTACTCATTAGTTCCAGTGCAGCACCAGGCGCTATAGCAGGGCCCAGGGCTGGGGGCGGGGGGGGGGGGGCTGAAAGAGGACGTCACAGGGGACTCTGCACCTGTGCAGGGGGGGGCCCTTTTGCGACACTCTCACGGGGTCCTGCTCGAGTTTAGGGGTCGGAGCCCCTCGGAGGCCGGCTACAGGCGGTGCAGGGCCAGGCTGCGGGTTGCATTGAGGCGGGTATAGGAGGAGAGAGGAGTTTGGGGGGGGGGGGGGTTTTGGGGCCTGGTTCCTAATGAGAGGCTGGCATCGTGCCTATAGGGCGTCATTAGTGCCAGGACTGGGATCTGGGTCAGGACATGGTGCATAAGTTCAACTGATCTCCTGTACTCAGATTATTCGTCTGCATTTGGAGTTGGCTCACAGTTTATTTATCAATAAGCAATATTAGCATTGATTGTGAGTGATTTCACTGTAATTATATTATGTTCAAGTTTTAAATAAGATATATAAAAGTCTTTGATTATTGTACTAGTTGATTACTTGACATGTATTATAAGAGGAGCTAAAAAACACTCTTACTTTTTTTGTTTGATTTATAATAATATCTTAATTTATTTTAATCTATTCGTGAAATGTGTCCACCTCATATTTAGTGTTGTCAAGTGAACTCCCTTTTTTTTATGCATATATTCAGATTTATCCTCTTCTTGTTTAAAAACTAAAAAATATTCTCCTCCTCATCTTCATTCTTCATTTTAAGAGCCGGGAATTCCACAACAATAACTTTAATTTATATCCCTCTCTTTCACTCCTAGAAAACGAATTTAAATACCGCACAAACATTTTTTTTTCTTTAGTTAAATTGAAAAAGAAAACTTTTCCTTCTCGGAGCCAGGCCGGTGGGAGAAGCCTGCGGTGAGAGAAGATGTGAAGACGAGTTTGCTCCTCAACTTAAAACACTCACTTTGCTGTGAGGCTTTTATTTTTGTCTTTTTTCCTCGGGTTGCTCAAAGATGAAAGTGTGTGTGTGGAGTTCAGGGTCCCACGCTAAAATACAAATTTTAAACTTCCCCGGCTGCTCTGATCCGTGTCTCGCATCAAGGAAATGAATGTAATGGGGGGGGGGTCAGTGAAGCAGACACAGGTGATGGAGAGGCCGTCATGTTAGAGCCTCTTCATTAAAAGCCATGGCACAAAGACACAGTGAGTCTAACGGAGGATGGCAGGCCGCTGCCAACCGCTCTCCCAACTGGACCCTCGGCGTTGGCCCGTTAGTGGCGGACCATTTGATTGGCTCCCTTGTCCGCCCCTGGGGCCCCTGACCTGGGCTTTGAGCTCATAATGGAGCCTAACAGCTGCTGCTACGAGCCGATCAATAAAAATCATTTTTACAGTAGTCGTTTTTAGCCTCTCCTGGCCACCGCTACCCGCCCCACTCTCCACTGACTGTGCACTTTGCTCGCCCTCCCTCCCTCCCTCCCCTCGCCGCTGCCCCATATCTCAACCCTGCGGTCTTGTTTTAAGCTTTTAGGGCCAGTGATCAAACAAGCTCCACCGCTTGAACATCTATTGTTGCAATTAAGGAGGTTCACCACAGTAAAAGCTTTGACAAGATACATGGGACAGCGACCACACCACGGACGACCTCTGGGACAGATAAACACTGAACAGTGAAAACACGCAAGGAGGGTGGATGCAAGGTTTTACAGCTTTTGGGTTATTAAAATAATTAAATATATAAAAAAGAAGAAATACTTTACCTAAAATCAGGAGGATTTGTTGTGTGTTGGTCTCCCTCTGGAAAAGAGATCTGCAAAAGAAGAAACATGATTTTAGAAATTGCAGTTTTATTGTCATTTAACTTTGTATTTGCCTGAATTTCATCTGATATTACAATCAAACAATTGTTAACAGATTGTCTAATATTTGGTGAATATTCTTATTTATGAAATTTTGTTTTCTTATTGGCATTTATCTTTAAAGAAAAACAACAGATGAAGCAATGTGACAAAAATAATGTAATATATCAAGATCAGATTAATTCAGATTAAAAAATATATAACAGGGATCAAAACTACATTATACAATAACGTGTAAATATGCCAAATTAGTGATTTTGTATAGAAGATTAAAATTGGAAAATTCTGAATTCAAAAGTATGTATAATATATAAATTACTCTCAATAACATTATAGATACATAGATATATAAATCAACATAATTACATCTTTAAAAAAATAGTTTACAATTCAAACCTTGTGCTTTTTCTTATTCTAATACTACAAAATAAAAGCTCTGCAGTTTACAACAAGCTTTTAAAGTATTCTTTTCAGTTAAAACATCATGTAACAGGCCTCTTCTCAAACTCTTTTTGTATAACAATACAATTTAATCTTAACAAACTGACCTGCTCTCGTGCCATGAGCTACTTGAAAGTGCAGCAGGGATGCATTGGTCCGTACCTAGAGCTTGTCCCAGTGTGTGTGGCTGTCACTCCTCCTCTGCAGCGGCTCGGAGAGGGCAGCGCTCAAATGGGGAGCGCAGGAGCGAGTGTGTGGAGATATATATTGACTGGGAGCAGTGCCCGGAGGCACTACAATACAGCAGCTCCCCCTCCACCCTCCACCCTGCACCCTCCACCACCCCTCGCTGGATTGTCAGACTCTCTCTACCTTGCAGCCAGGATGCAATATAACAACTTACACAAAATTGGCAAAGGTTTGGATGGCGATGGCTTCTCTTTGTATAACGGAGGGTGGAGGTGGCATTTGTCCCTGTTAGTTCATTCATTATGAGAGACATGTTTTCTTTTATTTAAAAACCAAATGTTTTGCACTGAAACTACACATTTACATACTTTAACTCATTAATTAACTTCATGCTTTTTGTTTATCCGGCATTAAATAGTATCCAGGTGAGGAGTAGATGAAACTGGAGTTTCTCTCTTTTTCTCTCTTAAAAATCTTTCATTAAAGAAAAAGAAGAACCAGACAAAAAAAAACAAGAAAAAGGAAAACAAGAAGAACAAAAACAGGAGAGGAAAAACAAAAAGAAACATCTAAAATGTTATTCATGATTTCATATTTTCAATCAACTTTCACTTGACAAAGATCAAATATTTCATAATATAACAGTACGATTTCCAGCAGCGAGTGGTAGAAGTAAATAAAGTATTTAAATAATTCTCAAGAAGAAGATCATCATTATCCGATTAATTCACAGTTTGCTCTTCTCTCCTCTGTCGTTGTAATTTACATTTATGGCACATTAGAAAATATTATAGAGCATCGTTGGGATAGAGTTAAGGTCCTATAATATACACCACACAGATTTACAACAATTTTATAATATAGCTGATTAGTGTTGGATATTGTTTGTTCCAAGTTTTAAAATCCTTCACACACCGAAAACCTGTCTCCTCAAATTCATAATCCTGCTCATCATTGATTTTTAAACCTCCTGATTTCAATCAATATTTCAGTTATTGAGTTGGATGATTTTGCTTGTTTGGTAACAGTATTAGAAAAACTGGAATTTGTTGCCACATTTTTGTCTGCCAGTGTGTGTGTGACTCAGCATGGTGCAGGTATAGAGGTGTGTTTGGGGACGGCTGGGAGATCTCAGCCTAACTTCACCTGTGTCCACAACAACAGCCGGGGTGCTGAAGTGTGTTTGGGGTGAGAGGGGGGGGGGGGGGGGGGTATCTGGATCAACGTCTCTCTGATGGAAGTGATTAATGGTAAAGGGCACTGAATGGATTAAAAAGACCACATCCACAGGCCATGACTGACAGTTCAGACTCACTTTCTTTTTAACTCTTTCTCTCCCACCTACTCCTCATCTCCTCCTCTTCCTCCGTCTCCTCCCATATCAAACCTCCACCTGTCAATCTCTTCCCTCTGTCCTCCTTCCATCTCTGGCTTTCCTAGCCCATGGCGGGCTTTGGGTGAACTCCGACTCCTTCTTCATTTCTCTCCTGTGGCGCGGTGGGGAGTGCGCATGCGTGCCCCCCCTTTAGAGAAGGGTCCGTGTGCTGGGGGAAGTCGGGGGCCCTTCACGAACCATCAGGCCCCCTGTCACACGGAGGCGGCCGAATGGGGACTGACAGGCCACTCCATAGAGCCTAACCATCTGTACCAAATGTGACAGCAGGGGAAAGAGGATGTCTGGTAAATCAGGAGGAACGACAGGAGCGCACTGTGACATGGAGGAGCGAGAAGAGGAGGAGGAGGAGGAGAAGGATCCTCTTCTTCTGAAAGCGAAGGCACATGGGAGATGTTGTCAGTTTTTTCCCAGGGAGTAAGAGGCTGTTTTTCTCTCCAACTGCAGAGACACTTGGGACTCAGACGTGTCAGTTTGCTCTGTTAAGTGTAAATGTGTTAAGTGTTGACCAACTTCAGCGCTGACACCTCCTTCATCCTCTTTGTCCTTTCTGGTTTGACAAAAGATTGGGGGTTTTGAAAATGACACATCTTTAAATCCAACTGTTTTTCAATTGGGTTTTAAATGACAAGATATCCAAAATGCACAGATTAAAAATCAGAAAGTGTGAAATATGTTTGTATAATTTCTTGATTGCAAATTCTAAATTCTAGATTTCTAGTTATTTGCCATATTTGATGATTCAAATGTCATCCTTGAGATTTTTGTTTACATTTTATAATATGATATCTAGTAACTACAGTGGAGCACTGGAAAAAGAAAATATATAATATAAGGGACGTTTCGTATAAAATATCTTTTCAGATCCACTGGTAATATTAAGTTTTTTAAATACAAAATAAGTAGAGTAATATGTGATGTTTCCCCTGAATCAAATTGCATTACATTACATCCGCATAGCTATTGAGTGATCACTGTATTTTAAATATTTAACATGAGACCAGGTAAGGGTCTGTAGTGTGATCCGAACAAAGTAAACTCAAAATCACTATTTTTGATTTTGACATTGTGTGATTCTTACACAATATATAATATAATGCACAATGGAAATTGAAGAGAGTCAATAACCTCCTTGGTGGAGGTAATGATATAAAACACCAAAAAAGAAGTTAATCTTCAAAATTCAGATGGATCCAGATAATAAATAATAAATGATGTTGATTATTAATCATATAAATTATATCAGCTTATCAATTTACTCCAGTGATTTTGCATTGCACTTCTATAAATCTAAGGTATCAGATCCTTAAAAAGAATTTAAAAATGCAACAGATGCAGATATTCAAATATTAAATGCTACACCTCCCATAATGCAATTCACGGATTATCCTCTCAATGAAAATGTTTTAAAAAAAGGTCCTATCTCGCAATGCTTAAGAAATAAATTCCTGGATCCACCCCCCTGACACTTTCACATACTTCCACCAAGTTCCATGGAAATCTGTTCGGGAGTGTGTGCGTAATCCTGCTGACACACACACACAAATCAACCAGCAAACAAACAAACAAATGGGGACAAGCGAACACATATCAGCGGGCACACGTCTGTTAGTTCACGGGGAAAAGTAACACATTTGAAGCGGCAGAGTCTCGTCGTGTGAACGCACAACTCTCCTGGCGAGTTGAGGGAGTTGCGGGTCCTTATGGAGCGGCATCTGGGGAGGCTGACAGGAGCACTCTATTACCACTCAGAGGAAGGAACCTGAGGGCGGAAACAACACTGCTACCAGGGAGATCCAGCTGTGCACATGCCTCCAAACACACACACACACACACACATTGACACACGGACAAACCCATGCACATTAAGAGACATTTTTCAACACACACATATATGCATTAACCACCGAAGAAGTTGTGCTGTATGTAGCAGAGAGTTGTACATATAGGAAGATAGATGACTCAGTGGTGACCTCTAGCCCAGGCCCTTTCCACCGCCTGACTTTTAGGCCTGAGGTGGAATCGCTAACAGCTCCTCTCTTAGCCGGCGCTGCTGGGCACATTAACTAAACTCATATCGCTCTCAGCCACTATCAATTATTCACCACACCCCTCCTCCTCCCCTCTCTCCCCCCCTCGATTTCAAAGGAGCCCGGCTCCAGCAGCAGCCTCCGCCAGCACACAGCCCCGGTGACGGCACAAGCCCACGCCTCTGGTGACTTCCTTTGGTTTTTTTCTTCAGCACCCAGTATGTTTTCAGATTATCCCAATATTCCTAATAGTCTTTAACCTGCTAATGAGTGTCTTACGTCATTGTTGCAGGAATATACTTTCCATACACTGCATGTGCTCCGTTTAATTGAGGGTTTTTTTTGGCTTTCCCTTCAAGGCACTCGAGGAGTCCCGGAGCAAAGTGGAGCTGCAGTATTTACGCTCAAGGACACTTCAGCAGGACAGGTGAAGCTCGGAGCCGTTGGACGTCTCTCAAATTTGAACGATTAAATTTGTCCTTAATTTGTTAAGGCGTTAGTGATGCCCAACGTATGTGTGTGTGTGTGACAAACACAACTACAATTGCAAAAATCAGGGATAATAACAGCGATGAGAGCTGAAGTGAATGAGAGAAGGCTTGTTGAGAAAGTTGAGAAACTTTTAACTTAACTTAACGCAAATATCTTCGAGTTACTTCCAGGCGACAGCTAATCGCAGTTTTGTGTTATGGTGGGATTATGTTTAAATAGCCACATCACGCATGTCATGTCTATGCATTTTAATTTAATGGTTTATAGTCACAGGTCCTTTAACACCTTCGTGGTTAGGGTTATAGTAATCTACGAGCCCGTCGGCCATCGTCTGATGACAAATTAGACTCTGGGGTCAAAGGCAAATATTTTTATTTTTTTTGGTGTAGATAGTCTCCACTATCTACACCGAAAAAAATAAAAATCTAGGCCAATCTAGGCCAAGACTCTTTCATGCGTTCGCCGTTCACATTTTACAGCCTGACTAGTAGAATGTTGCTCCCCACAAAACATAAACAGTACTATTTATAGGTGTTTTAGTTCCAGACGACAACAGTTGTCTGCATATAACATCAGATAAAGCATAAGGCCTGCTCAAACTTGATTGGTCCAGTCGGAAACAGAAACCAGACGGCTTCTGGCCCCAAAATTTCGTCCCTCGCCAACAGATTCTGCATATTCCGAAAAGTAAAGAGCAGAAAATGCACATAAAAGACACACTGGAGACATTGGTGTGTTGTTCATGTGCCAATTGGTGAAGCCAGGCTGATCCTGGTTATATCATTTCCAGAGGCAACACAACTCCTACCACTCCACTCCACTCCAGAAAGGAACTTTTGCCAGAGATTGAAAGAAAAGTTGATCTTCCCTGGTTCCCCAATTCTTTATTCCCTAGAACTACACTGTCTCACAAGAGGTCAGATATTGATGGGTACTTGGTATCTGAATGAACACAGTGAGTCTCTGCTGGTTGGCTGGCATCCTCATGACTACACAAACTCACTGAAGAAATTGTCCCACACATGTAGTGCCCCACATGTGAGCTTTGAGGTGCAGCCAGACTCCTGCTCACTGAAGCATCAGATTCACAACTTGCATCAATCTTCTCATCGTTCGTGTTACCGAAATTGACGAAGAATTTCTTTAAATGTTTATTGTTGTCTTTAAAGCTATGTCAGACTTCTTCTCTTCATCCAAAAGTCCTGACTACTCAGCCAAGTGCCTCCTTTGCAGAGGTGAACTGTCCCCGTAGTATATGTCAGGGACCAGTGCTGGGAGCACACAGTGAGACATTTCCAGGCTTCACACTTCAATGAACACACTCACACAATTATAGAGACGAGGGCTGGACAGACACTGGCTGTTTTCCAAGGTGAAAATGCAGCCTTCAAAGTGAGCTGCCTTGATATCTGAAAAGGGCAGATGTCAACGTTCAGCCGTGACTGGACGTATGTCTCTCCGGGGTTTTCTCTGGAGATATCTCCGCCCTTCTCCGACGTCCAAACATCCGATGCGGCTGCGTCTCCGAGGCAGAAGCAGTAGGTGAGAGGGGTTCGTTGCCGTGTGTCTGTCGGAGGCATTCGCTCGGAATGGGATGCGGCTGATGCCTCACATGCACTGCTTATCACTCACACATCCTGCCAGTGTGACGAGAGGTGGAGTTCACACCCACGCCCGGGCCCTGGGATCGCTGACAGGAAGCAGCTGGTGCCTCGGTCACCCAGCTTTTTTTATCCCGCTCATCCTCTCTGTCTGCGACCCCCCCGGTTTTTCACCAGCTGCCCCCCAGACACACCCACAGGAGGTGGGCTCGCTCTCTCACCATGCAGGGCACCTGTGGGTGTCACCTGACGGGGGGGGGAAACGCAAGTGGAAATGAAAGGAAGCAGCCGATTCTGTCAGAGCACATCAGGCCTGCTGTCCATCACGCCGCTGACCTGCGGGGCGTGTGCGTGCGTGTGCGTGTGCGAGTCTATCAACAACTGACCCAGTGTGTGTGTGTGTAAGTATGTGCATATTAAGTCACTGACCCACAGGGAGCGTCTGTGAGTGTGTGCATATGTTTGCTCATCAATGCAGGGTGTGTGAGACCATGTGTGTGCATTAGCGCCTTGATCCCAGTGAGTGAGTGAGTGAGTGTGTCCGTAAACACATAGACCTCGAGGGTGTGTGTGTGTGTGTGTGTGTGTGTGTGTGTGTGTGTGTGTGTGTGTGTGTGTGTGTGTGTGTGTGTGTGTGTGTGTGTGTGTGTGTGTGTGTGTGTCGCAGTGCAGTGATCTGTATACGATAGCTGCAGTAGCTGGTAGGTCATTGACAACCCTCCTAAAAACCCAAAGCTGCGTCCGACCTCCCTTCCTCATCTTCTTCACGTTGAGTTCAGACAAATTCCCAAAGTGCAAAGTATCGGTTACGTGTCACACGGGTCCGGAGCGGGACGCACGGCGAACGTCCATATGTGTCGGGACCTCATGGACCAGCATGTTTGCTGGGATCTGGGCTTTTATTCCCTCAGCAACAGGGCTCAGAGCAGCACCACTCACTCTAGGGACGAGGGAACAGAGGATGGTGTCAGTCAGTTTCCCCAGCTGCAGCAAGGCCCCCCCCCCAGCCCCCAGCCCCCATGTACACCCCAAAGCCGGTGGGGACCCTCACTCCCCCCCCCCTCCTCACCATCTCTGGCTTTGACTGGGTGTAGGTGGCAGCAGGAAGAGAGAGAGAGAGAGAGAGAGAGAGCGGGAGTGAGAGGCTGCTAACTCCTGGAGGACGGCTGTTCAGCTCTGGCTGCCCATGCGGGAGGAATCGAGGGAGACAGGGACCAAAGCCCGTCAGCTCCATCCCTCGGGGTGCCTCGGCCTCCCAACTACAAGTCCATGTTTTAGCAAACCATATGTTCGCCCTCACCCCCCACCCCCCACCCAGTTAGCAAATAAACAAGTTGGGAAGCCATAGCTAGAGGGAAGTCGTTTCCCTCTCGCTGGCTGTTGTTCTCACTGCTGCTTGCAGACTCTCGTCCTCTCTCCTTCCATGATGTGGAGCTGTGATACACAGAGGAAGGCCGATGGAGAACGGCTCATATCTTTCTGTGTTGGTGAAGAGACTTTGTAGCAAGATTTGGAAAAGTGTGGAGATGGAATTGTGCCTGAGTCTAAAGTCCGTGTCCAATCACATTCCTGCACGTGTGCTTTTTTTTAATGGACGGAATCTCTGATCTTCCCCTCATTTTAATCTCATGTGTTTCAGCCCTGTAACTTATCCTTTATCAAATATCATCCGGGATCAATAAAGCATTTTTGAGTCTGATCTACGATAATTAGGAAGGTAACAATGCCTTAAACTAAGCTGTAGACACATGCAAGTTCTTAAAATTACAGTGGCTTTGGACATTAAACAAATATTGTCATGAATGTAGTCCAGGGTTTTTCAAACTTGACAGTCTTTGCAAGAAGATTAGCATTTTTAAACCAACCAAAGTGAAAGTATAACGCAACCCACTAAACAGTAAGGTTTATTTTAGAACTTAGATTACCATCTCCTCCGTGTTAGTGGATGGGACAGTCGAGTCAATTGCTCATATTTCTAAGTGTGGTTTGAATTAGTTATTTGATGCTATATAAATGCTATATAATCCTCATTATTCGACAGTTGACCCCGACTCGCGATTGGTTTTAGAGCATTCATTGGCTGGACCTCAGTTTTGTGGCTCCACACTTTGATCACTACTGCACTGATGCCTTTTTCAAATGACTTCAATACCATTATGTGGGATATGTAAGCTTAATTGTTGTACAATAGGAGGAAGTGGAGATGTGTCGTCCATCTTTATATACAGTCAATGCTGTCTGGGAAAACTGGTGGGCCGACCAAGCTGCAACCAACATTGCCATGCAGCGACACTGTACCTAACCCTAACCCTAACCCTAAATGGATGAAAATTCAAGTAGAAAAATGTATATGTATATGTGTTATTAAATGTTATATTGTAACTTATTTGGATTTTTTGGGACAAATAATATTGATCTGTGAAGGGAACCATTACTTTCTCTATCTCACATCAAACCTCAACCATCCAGTCTGTATTTTTAAACCAAAATGAACTAAGTTGTCTGGTTCTGTTTTCCAGGGGGTGAATGAAAGACAGGCCCAGACAGATGGGCAGGTCATGTACAAGGTCCGTGGAGTCAGTCAGTCAGTCCTCCCTTTGGGCAGAGAAATTGTCCAGAGATGGACAGCTGTGCCCAGGGCAGGGCATATAGGAAGTGAAATAACACACAGTATTTATGGCTCCCTCAGGGTCTTGCGACTCACTGACCTGGTGATCCTGCAACAGACAGGCAGACAGTTGCCGGTCCAAAGTTGTTCACAAGGTCAGTCACCATCCATCACAGCTTTAGTGTTACAGGAAGAGTCGGCAGGCAAAGCATTGTTTTATCAGAATCAAACACACACACACACCTTTCTAATTTCTAGTGCAGGAAATGGAACACAAAGCATTATAGAGCATGGCTTTTTGGGGGTTAGGGGTTAGGGTTAGGGTTAGGGGTTAACCCTAAGTGAAGTCAAGGCATCTTGAACAAATTTCCCCTTTAAGGTTAGTTTTTATTTGGTATTGTATGCTCTAAATACAAGGTGAAATGACTCACAATTGGTTAATTGAGTTAATGCGTAGACTCTGGCTCCAAGTGCGCATGATAGCAGCTTTCCTATCAAGCCTAACCCCCTAACCCTAACCCTAACTCAATCCTAACCCTAACCCTAACCCTTGGGAACAGTCATGTCATCCATCTTCATGGCTACACTCTGTATCTGTGAACCATGGGCTGCATCCTTTGAAGGCTGCATTGCAATACCAAATGCATCACAGACTGACCCATTTTGAAGACTCCTCAAAATGCTTCCTTCCTTTTTTTTGATTTATTTATGATTTGATTTATTGCGCTTCAGTGACGAATCAGTTTTCAAAGAGGAAACGACACTGGCAAGCGACAAGACACCTGTTAAAAAAGCCATCAGCAATAAGGGCAGGATGAGCTGGTGATGCCAATCACTGAAGGCCTTTATTGACCAGCCATCTTATTTGGGTTCGGCCTTCTGTGGTCTTCGTGGGCCAGGTAAACTACATCCTCCGAAAGATGCAGTCCCTGAACTGACACACAGCTTATGATCAGGACACGCCATGTTAGGCAGCATTTCATTCAAATGTGGTTACAAGTGCTTCAAAGGGCAATAAACCATTCATCAGTATAATCCAAGGTACTGCAACAGAAAAGAAGGAAAAGAAAGAAGAGCTCCGTCACTAAAAACAGCATAGGGACAAATAAAGCAAACAAAAATATCATGTTATATCTGAGTGGTTCACATGTTGTTCCACAGCCGACTGCTGTATGTAAACCTGCAAGTGATCCATGAGTTCACCCGATCTCATAATAACACTAGCGTAACAATTCAAGTGTGAGTTTTGGATTAGAACAAGCCTGGGTGATCATTTGGAATTTGGACATCCTGATCACATCTTTATAGATTTTGTCCTCATTGATTTTGTCAGGGGCTTGGTAACACACACACAAACTACACACAAACACACACACACACACACACATGAACACGCAGAGTGACATGACAGCCTGCCTCAGTGACTGGTCCATTGAGTCATCAATGACCTTCCGTGGGATTGGAGTTGCCAGGCCAATTGACCAAATCACTGATCTTTAAAAGCAGCTCTGCGGGCAGGAGGGAGGGTGAGTACAGAACTAAACACACACACACACACACACACACACACACACACACACACACACACACACACACACACACACACACACACACACACACACACACACACTGATGTAGACGCAGCCACACACACTCCATCCACCTCACTCTCTAATCAAGGAGCAGGCAGGCAGGACTCTGGGTCGCCACAGCGACACTAACGAGAGGCGACAGCTCCTCAGCGCTCGGGGCAACGACCAGCTCGGCTGTCGAGACCGCGGAGATAGTCCGCCAGGCACGCACTGAGGCAAGGTTTGCTGTTTTGGGAGGAGGAGGAGAGATGGAGGAGGAGGAGGAGAGATGGAGGAGGGGACGGGGAGGACAGGGAGCGAGCTGGTGGTGTGGATGCGTTGGGAGTTAATGAGGAAGCACGAATCTGTGAAATGATCCTCACTGACTTTTTCTTTAGATCCACTCACTCACCGTCTTAAAGTGCACGTGTAAACATGTACAGTTTACTTAGTATTAGAAGGAAAATACACAAGATTTCACACAAACACAAGCAGAAACACACACACACATACAGCACACACAGACACACACACACACACACACACACACACACACACACACACACACACACACACACAAGCAAACATGAACTGACGCTTACCCTCACCCAAGCCATCCAGGGCCCCAGGGCCTGCTCCTCTCCTCGTCCCCTCCCTCCCTTCACCTCCACCCACCAACCCTCAGCCACCCACCACCTCCTCCACCTCCTCTGGAAGACAGTTTAACTTCTGTCATCTGGGTGAAGCAAGTGAGTCAGTCTTGCGGTGGCGAGAGGATGTGACAGGACGGTAATGGACAGGACAAAGAGGGGATTTATGAAGTATTAGTAAACCTTAATAATTCACTACACGGAAGACCCCGGGAGTCCCCCCCCCTAACCCACCGCTGCGACCGACCCCCTCTCATCACATCACTGACGTCTTCTGCATCTCGGGATCTCTCTCTTTCTGTCCTTCTCTCTTTCTTTCTCTCCCTTTTTCACTGTAGCCTGCCAACAGTCAAAGAGAAGAAGAAATGTAGGATGATCTTAACTGACTGACAAAATCCTGCAGGACGTCTTTTTCTTTATGCCATTGACGCCACATTTAACCGAAAACCACAGAACATTTAAAATTCAGCAAAAGTGACATTTAATTTTTTTAATTTCGGTAGTAATGTTGTAGAATTTATAATGTTTCTCGATGAGAACACAATCTCACCACTTACCAGTCTTGAAATTATTTAAGATGATCGTCGCTATGGCAGTTATGCCAGGATTTATATGGATTTGTAGAAGTTCATGTTTTAATTTTGCAAGCACTTGGTTTCTGATGTGTCCTGAGAACACCGAGCTTTGAGATCAATGAAAGGCTCAAAGTTTCAGAGTTTTAGTGCAAAATTTAAAAAAAAGGTCACGTTCCAGCAGCTTAAACAAGACCAAAAAGTCTATAGCCTGGCAGGAACAGGCACAAACACAATGGGGGGACAGGGCCTCAAGTGAAAAAAAAACTCTTAAAATTACTGGAAAAATTCTGAACCACCCAAAATTCGAATAAATTCCTGAAATGGGTTTCCAATGAAATTTGTAAAAATGTACTAAACATTTCTAGGATTTTTTTTTTTATTTTGGGGATTCTTTTTTTTAAATTTGTTTATACATTTATTGTAATTTTTGATATTGATCTTCTGGTAATCTTTCTAGTATATTCTCTGAAATTTTTTCAAATGTTTTCCAGGAATATTTCTGAAAATTCTTCATGAATTTTTATGCTAATAACTAATGTATTTCTCAGTTAATGATATTTAAAAAAATTGTTTTTCTGGAATATTGCAATGAAATTCACGATGTGCCCCCCACCTGGTGCCATCAGTTGTTGTTGTCTGTTCTTGTGATGAAGGGACAGTGAATACTAAAGAAGATCATACTCTGAATTGAGAATTTAATAGAAATCTTTTGGGAATTGAATATTTACGTGGGTGTAGGGGTAATAAAATAAATTGATCACTAAGAGATTTGCTACTGTATTAATTAAACTTTTTTCAAAACTGTTTTTTATTAGTTCTTATGACAGCAGCCCCTAATCTAACTTGAGGCCCTGCCCCCCTTAAATGTGTGTGCACGTCCCTGTCAGGGATTCCCCTCATCTTCAGGGAACATCAGTGTTTGTACAGAGTTTCATGGCATTTCATGTGATGTTCACAAACCTTTTTTAGACTGGACCGAGGACTGGAGGATAAAAAAAAATGACAGCTAAGCCTTGACCTCACTGTAGCCAACCAGCTAGCAGTGCTAAGAAAAGTACAAAATGTGTATATGAGTTTGATAAATATCCGTAGAGTTGAAAAATGAGGTCATGAGCAAGTGGTCACCTCAGTGTCGTGATTCATCCTCCACCTGTCTGGAAAGCAAACAAAAGAACAATGGGCACCGTCTCAGATTTGATTCCTCCTCCTTCCTCAGCACCACCGGCCACCAATTAACCATGATCAGAGTTTAGCAGGTCACAATCGGTCAGACAGGTGGCCTAAAGGGAGACACACACACACACACACACACACACACACACACACACACACACACACACACACACACACACACACACAGATATCTCTGCACACACATCTCCATCCCAGCTGCTGCACAGTGGGTCCATCACCAAACAAACAGCGTGGAGTTAATTCCCTCGCTCAGCAGCCATCTCTGAGACGACGGCTGTGAGTGGCAGGCACAGTCATTAGATCCTTGGATACCCCCACTGGCTGCTCTTTTTACCCTCTTTAGTGTGTGTGTGTTTTTGTGTGTTTGAGAGTTTGGTGTGTGTGTGTGTCTGTTGCAGAAGCGCAGTGATGGGTGTCAGCGCTGAGGCCTGGTCCAGTCTGCTGTGGCCTGGTGTGACAGCACCGATGCCTGACCACCCACCCTTGACCCCCTCTCTCTTGCCCGGATCGCCCCGAGAGACATGGAGGGTGATGGGGACTGGCACCGCAGGGGCCTCCCTGGCTGGTGCCTTTGCTGGTGGTCTCCGTGGCCTATTAGTGTCTCGCTATGGGCCTGTCAGACTGACAAAACAGGGGCCTGTCAAATTAAGTAGGGGCAGAATATCGGAGATATGTATTCAAACGCACCGAGGGGAGATGGTGGCGGGGAGGAGTGAGGAGAACCAGGAAGAGGAAACCACCGGTGCTAATGTCGACGCTAAGTGAGAGTGACAGGTTGAGAGCTGATCGGAGACTGAGGGAAGGAGAAAGAGAGCGAGAGAGAGAGAGAGAGAAAGAGTAGCAGTGGATGATAATGGTGGTGTGGTTGTCCTGAGGAGACTTGTTAAGGGCCAGTCCCGACAGAGGCAGACAGCCACCATTCCCAGGGATCTGAACGCAGGTAAACTGCTGAAGTTTGGCCCAAACAGCTCGGAGTTACTGCACTCGCACTTAATGAGATCAGACTGATGAGGTGTGTGTCTCTGTGCATGAAACATCCCAAACCACACGAGTATTTTACTGGAACAATAACTATTTCCTCTGTTGGCCAACACAAGGACCCAAGGCTCTTCTGACTCTTTTGCCTAAGACATGCACGTTAAAAAAAAACAAGCATTTATCCAGGCACCGAAGGCGTCTTGCACAACCTTTTCATATCATTGCAATCGTGACTTAAACTTTTTCGTGGCTTCGCAGTTCGTGTGTCTTCACCTCTGGAGACACGTTGGCTCCCCGTGCTTCAGGCCAACCCATTACGTGATCTACCTGCGCTGAATCTCCTCGATACTGTCAGCGTTTTAAAGACAGCTCCTCGTGGAACTTTACCGAGAGCTGCACCGGCGCGGGACGCTTCCTTTTCTGGGCCTCCATCTTGAAGAAGATGCTTTAAACCACCGGAGCAGGTGAAAGATCAGCGGCGGGATCAAGTGTCATGGCAGTTGTATGACAAAGCCCTGTGCGAGCGTACATGGGTGCGCTTTACGGAGGTGGTGGTGGTGGTGGGGGGGGGAGAGCCGTGGCAGTGCCTGTGTGTTTTTTCGGGGAGAGCTGCGACTCTCCCTCTTATGTCTCGGCGCGTTGCTGAGACAGAGAGCCTGATGCACAGTGGCAGCTCCCCCCTCGCAGCCACGGGCCTGCCCTGAGCCACTGCAGATGATAGTTTTAATTGCTTTCAATCTTTCAGGCTAGTCCCTGCCCAGTGGCGCAGAGTGCTTGTGTGTGTGTTCGTGCATGTGTGAGATGGTGTTTTCGCTGCCTGTGCGTGCACGTGCGGTGTGTTTACGTCGAGCAGCTATTGTCTGTGGGTGCTGCACACATGTGCGGTGTGTGTTTGATGGATGTGTACGTCCATTATGGGAGGAAAACGGAAAAGAGAATTGAGGCCTCGGAGTGATACATCTGATGCACGCTGCTGTGGAGGAAAAACAAATGTTTATCAGGCTGTCGAGGCCCAGCAAGCAGACGCACAAGAGGGAAAAAACAGGTGAAAGAACGGAATGGGTGATTAAATAGACCCCCACCCCTCTCTTTCCATACAGGTTACGTGTGTTTATAAATAATAAAGTTCAGGGTTTTCATGCAAAGACCTCAAAACACGCACTCACGTCCTTAAAAGCATTTTAAACGCGGTGAACTACAAAACCAAGCGATCAATAATTCAGAGCGAATGTCGAGATGGCATAATAGATCACAGAAAACAGCCTGCAATTAAAAGGTCATTTATTCCATATGTGTGAATTAAATCACTTCTTCACCGCGACTAACACCTACAGTCAAACAGGACGGATGTGGAGCAGAGACATTTTTGTGTCAGATCATTTCAGAGCAGGTTGGCTAAAACGTGGCAGCCAGGAAGAATTTCCAACTTAATTTTGTGATCTTTTTGTGCGTTTTAGTTGCTGGGACACAACTCGGTCCGACAAATTAAACACAACCCTGAATCGGACAATTTAAACCCACAAACATTTACAAAGGCGAGTGTGTGCTGCTATCTGGTCGAGATGTTGAGCATAAATGAAAGGAATGACTTGTGTGGCTGAGAAAAGATAGAGGACTGCATAAAGGTGAATATTCCTTCATAAATCCATTTAAATGCTATGTCTTTCAACATTGACTTTCATTTTTCACGTCATGATTTACTATATAAACTACATGTTTCTGCAATGTGAAATACGTTAAACTGCTTTTGGGGAAAAGAGACATTTCTTTAACAAAAAGACATCAAGAATATCAAAAATAAGTAAATTCTGGATTTATAAAATACTTTTCTAGTCTTGATAACCATATCCACAGTGTATCTATGCACAGCGCATTTTCTCTATCACACATTGGATCAGGAGTAATTTTAGGGTTCAGTATCTTGCCCAAGGACACTTTGGTGACCTTGTGGTTAGAGGCTGACCCGCTCTACCCCCTGAGCCACAGCCTGCAGCCCCCTCCCAAAAAAGAGGGATAATTGTTGGCTCTCCTTTAAATAACGTGGTTTATTGTGTCATCACAAAGTGGAATGGCACACATTAGAGTGCACATAATTCCACCAAGGCCCAACAGTCCCCTGACTTTCAATAAGACTTACAGACACTCTAAGATGTCAGTCGCGTAAATGTAACTTTGTTTTTCTTTAAGATCTATGAATTATTCCCTGTCTATTTCGTTAAGTTCAAAAAAGTTAGAAAAACACATTTTTTCAGATTAACGCCAAAATGTTATGTGTTCCTTCTGTTAGGTAGTTTTTGAGTCTTCCTGCTGATAAACAAACAAAAAAAAGAAATGATCTCACTATTCATTTAGCTCACTTTTAAATTTAACAGACTATAACTGAAAATCTCTCGGCTCAGCTACACTCCACTGTGTCGGAGCTGCTTCAGAATATTTAACCCCTTGAAACCACAGCACATCCTCCACTGACCTACTGATGGAAACATGCAATCCATTACACTGGGGCACATGTACGACAACCCCTTTACTCCCCGCTATTCCTTTCATATCAACCCACACACACACACGCTCTCTTGCTTATACACGCACACATCTGGCCGGGGGGTAAATTAACTAACATTCCCACAGAGGCTAATCTCCATCCATTTAGGGGGCTGTAATATTTAATCAGGAGGCCCTGGACCAACTCCCAGTACCACACGCTGTGGCACGGCTCATATGTTCACAGGAGAGGCCAGCCCAGAGGCGACGGAGGGGAATTCGCTGCTAAAAGCCACAATGCATTCAACCACAGAGGCTCTCACTGCGGTTTACGCTCTGATGCGGCGCTCCTTTGGGGTGGAGGAGCGATCAGCACTGGGGCGGTGGATGTGGGAGCACTGGCTGCTCTGTGGTACTTCTGTGAAATATGCTGCTCATAGAAAGCATGCTGTTACAGTGAAGGTCTTTTCTTTTCATTTCAGTGTCAATCATTGTCAGTTATTTTAATCATCATTTAAATATCACATATTTATTACTTTTTGATCAATCAGTTTAGTGTAAAGCACACAACTCCACCAAGGCCCAATTGTTTACTTATTCAATCAAGCTGCACAAAATTGCACACACTTATCAATCAGTCCCTTAAATTTACTTGATTTTAGTCTCATAAAGAACCTATGAATTATTCAGTAAAAATGTGAAGAAATGTCACACGATTTTAAAGAAAGTTGAAAAAAAATTCCTGGATCCTTCCCACTGATCTGGATACGCTCCAGGATGTATTCGGTTCTTTCTTAGATCATGTACCACCCCTCCAAATAGTTGACAGTTTTTGCATAATCCTGCATACTCTCAAACACTGACAAAAACCTCCTTAGCAGAGGATAAATATATAAATCAAAGAAAAAGAAGTTTATCTTCAATTACAGATGGAACCAGTGAAAATGTCTCTATCTGCCTTAATTCATTATTTAAGACACTCATGATGAATTAAATAAAATCCCATTGGGGTCCTCCAGTGTTTTTTTGCATTGCACCTCATCAAAGTTTTGAGAACCCACAAGACACTGATTCCATCGTGTAAGTAAACCTCCAAAATACGCCAGCCTACACGTCCCACAAAAATTGCGATCCCTTTAAAAAGGTGAAAGAAGGCTTCTGAAAATGAAACAATTTCCCATGCAAGATGCATTCAGACAAAACATTTAAGACCTGTTCTAATAGACAGTCAAATCTTACCCGTGGTGCATTGACTTCACATGGTCAATCTGTATAGCGCCTCTCTAATGTCCTGTCAGTGTCTTAATCATGTAATTAATATATTTGTTTAGCATAAAATGTAATTCAACAAACTTTTAATTTCCGTTTGTGCCTAAGTGTCCCTCTTATTCTGTCCAACTCCTGCTTGCACACACACACACACTCACTCTCTCTCTCTCACACACACACACACACACACACACACACACACACACACACACACACACACACACACAGTGCTTCAGTATTACTCTTCCTGACACAGGAGCTGCAGAACAGTGTGATCAGACAGAGACAGTGCTGTGTTTGTCGTCCGGCCTGGAGGTTCGAACCGCTCTCACTGTCCCACACAGTAAAGGTCAGGTCTCGCACCATCAGCGTGAAAAGCCCGCACTGAAAAGGTTATAGTCCATCTGTTTTTAACAGTTCAGGACTGCAGACCCTCGTGTGTGTGTGTGCACATGTATGTTCAGTGCAGACGGTGTGTGTGCTCGAGCTGACCTGCAGCAAACAAATCTGCGTCTGCTGTGATTTATATGTTTTTTAAAAACATAGCATTTGCGTCCCTGAGAGTTGAGTGAGAGTCGGCCATTGCAGCGCCTGCTCCCTGATTCAGACTGACTCTAATGGGAAGGCCTGGTGAATTTTTCATGCAGCCCAGAGGGGCAGGACGAGTGACCATACTGGAAGATTACAGCCTCTGAGAGAGAAAGAGAGAGAGAGAGAACAGTAGGGTGAAGGAGTAACCTGACATCCAGGTCATAGGCTGCTGGTGAACATTTATGAAGAAAAGATGAATTAAACCAAACATGATTAACTGTTAAGTGCAATTTTTACTTTTTACAAAAGACATAGAGAACTATTGGAAACTAAACTGTGGGAAAATATATGCGTGGCTTAGTGAGAAATCTTACAGGGCGACGGAATGCTCTGTATTTTGTATAGCGCTATAGTCTTGATGCCCACTCAAAAGTGTATCTAACCACTTATACAATTCATGTAATGCTGGCAAAGTCGTAGGGGCTCAGTATTATAACACAAATATGCAGTGAATTTAGATAATCTTTCTCCGACTTAAGTCTATGACCCAAAGTCCAAGACAGTGTCATTTATTTCTAAGTGAAAAACATTAAAATGAAATAAACAAAATAGACCTAAACCACAAAAGAAATCCATAAAACGTACAGCAAACAAAAGATTGTTCCTCTGACAGGGAACTTCTAGAGATTCCTGGGATTTTCTAGAAATCACAACTCAAAACATAACTTCAAATGAGTCCACCAATGACTCACTTATCTGATTTTAACCTTTGGTTTAACTTTTAGTCCCTATTGTGTTCACATTGACTATTGGGGGTCTCTGCCCTAATTTTAACCTCGGTTTTACTTTTAACTATTCTTGTGTAACATATGTTGCAGTAATAAGTGTTTGTGTCCCCTAATCTGATTTTAACTCTTGGTTTCACTTTAATTAACTATTTTTATCACTAATGATATATTGTACGACATCCTTCTGTTTGTAGAAATGTGCAGTGAAATAATAAAAAATAGGTCTTCACTCTTCCCTTGTCTAAGCATGTCTTAGCTGTCAATTAACTCATTGCCAGAAATTTATAAATACAAAGATGTTCTATATTGTTCTTGATTCATCTGTGATCTTGCATTAAATCTGATTAACAAGAGTATAACTTCACCCCGATGATCCTTTGTGAGCTTCATGAACAAAAGCAGACTGAGTAATGCTCAAGAACATATTTTAATGGGCTGAAATTTCTGCAAGAAAGCTCTAAAAAAATTACCCATCTGTTCAATGCACACATGCCACAGCTCAGTCAGATAGCTCGTAGCACTGTCTCGCGTATGCAAATATGTTTTGCCTGGAAATCTATTTGGAGTTGCTCGAAGGAATCCAGAACGGCCCTCCTTCTGTCTCCCCTCGCCCGGCTCACGCGGGCCTCCCTCTTGCCGTCTATCTCCTCTCGGGTGGAAAACGTTTTCACCAGCTCCACACGCACGGACATGCTGCAGTCAGTGGCACCGCCTTACCTCAGACAGCCTAAACCACCATGGGCCAATATGCAGATCCACACAGGCCCCCCACACACTGGCGGCCCTTGCCGCGAGCAAGACAAGGAGCCCTGCAAGTGTTTGCTCGGTCGGATAAAACATGCAATACTGGGACACAGAGGGAATAATTATCCACTCTGTTAAGAGGCTACTGATTGTGTCCTTCTGTTAAGGGCTTAAGATCTTCTCTGGAGCAGAAACAGAGGAGGGTGGGGCCTCAGAGTCTGCAAAAAAGAGTCAATAATCAGGGATTACAACTGTTTATGAAATAACAATATATATAGATCCACTATTGACTTCCTAAGGGAAGTTAGTCTTTATTAATGTTTAAGAAAAACACAACTTTTCATGGTCTTTGAATTAGAATGACTGAAACTCTTAACGGACTCAGTGACTTAAAAACTTTCATTGTATAAATGTTTGCAAGGATATTTGAACCCCTTTTGGGCAGAGATGCAAAAAGAAGAAAATAACAGACCGTGTGTGTGTGTGTGTATGTGTGTGTGTGTGTGTGTGTGTGTACCAGAGGGCTAAGAAGCCAGGCCTGGGCAGATGGTCCACAAAGGTGTTACCACACAGTGAGTGGGCACTGCGATTGATGCATTGCAACATTCAAGAAGGTGGAACATTTGGCTGCTGACCCGCAGTCAGAACTCATTGGCCCTGCCTTCTCCTTATTTAGCTGCTGCGAGAGAGCCGACGGGTGATTTGGTCAGAATAAACACACACACTCACACACACACACTTTGAAAACACAGCACTTTCCCACCCTCAAGGGAGCCTGCATGGGCTGCATGCTGCTGGAAACTTCCTCCCTCGTCTCTGCAAGGAGGTCAGCGTGGTGGTGCGGGCAGGGAGGATGAATGCACGGAGCCATGGAGACGAACAGAGACGGCACACTGGAACTTAGGGTTACTGTGTTACACTTGGATGGAGAAGATCCGACCTTGGGCTCCTTCTGAGGGGCCTTTGTTAAAGAAGCAATATGACTGGACTCCTGCAAGTAATATGTAACACATCCACTTTATTATGTAGCTTTATTTCATGGTCACCTACAGCGGAGTGATACAGAGAAAAAAACTGAGACAGAAGAAAGGAAGAAAGAAAGAAAGACGGAAAGAAATGAAGGAAGGAAAATAGAAAGACCGAAAGAAAGTAAGGAAGAACGAAAGGACGAAAGAAAGAACGAGAGAAGGCAGGGAGAAGGAAGGAAGGAAGGAAGGAAGGAAGGAAGGAAGGAAGGAAGGAAGGAAGGAAGGAAGGAAGGAAGGAAGGAAGGAAGGAAGGAAGGAAGGAAGGAAGGAAGGAAGGAAGGAAGGAAGGAAGGAAGGAAGGAAGGAAGGAAGGAAGGAAGGAAGGAAGGAAGGAAGGAAGGAAGGAAGGAAGGAAGGAAGGAAGGAAGGAAGGAAAACATCAAGACCGAAAGAAATAAGAGGGAAGGAAGGACGAAAGGAAGACAGAAAGAACGAGAGAAGGGACGGGGAAGTAAGGAAGAAAGGAAGGAAGGAAAGAAAGAAAGAAAGAGAGAAAGAGTGGAAGCAGGGTGCAGGAAGAAATGAAGGAAGAAAGCAAGGAAGGAAGGAAGGAAGGAAGGAAGGAAGGAAGGAAGGAAGGAAGGAAGGAAGGAAGGAAGGAAGGAAGGAAAGAGTGGAAGGAGGGTGCATGAAGAAATGAAGGAAGGAAGCAAGGAAGGAATGAAAACAGAAAGACTGAAAGAAATAAGAGGGAAGGAAGGACGAAAGGAAGACAGAAACAACGAGAGAAGGCAGGGAGGCGGAAGGAAGGAAGGAAGGAAGGAAGGAAGGAAGGAAGGAAGGAAGGAAGGAAGGAAGGAAGGAAGGAAGGAAGGAAGGAAGGAAGGAAGGAAGGAAGGAAGGAAGGAAGGAAGGAAGGAAGGAAGGAAGGAAGGAAGGAAGGAAGGAAGGAAGGAAGGAAGGAAGGAAGGAAGGAACGAGAGAATGAGAGAAAGAGTGGAAGCAGGGACAAATGAAGCAAGGAAGCAAGGAAGCAAGGAAGGAAGGAAGAAAGGCAAGAAGGAAGGAAGGAAGGAAGGAAGGAAGGAAGGAAGGAAGGAAGGAAGGAAGGAAGGAAGGAAGGAAGGAAGGAAGGAAGGAAGGAAGGAAGGAAGGAAGGAAGGAAGGAAGGAAGGAAGGAAGGAAGGAAGGAAGGAAGGAAGGAAGGAAGGAAGGAAGGAAGGAAGGAAGGAAGGAAGGAAGGAAAGAAAGAGTGGAAGGACGGTGCAGGAAGAAATGAAGAAGGAAGCAAGGAAGGAATGAAAACAGAAAGACCGAAAGAAATAAGAAGGAAGGAAGGAAGAAAGGAAGACAGAAAGAAAGAAAGAAATTAGGGGGTAGGTTTTTGTACGGACTTGACAAAATCAATGTAAATGACGTTGTGCACAAACAGCTGGATAAGTCAAAGTGAATTCATGCTCTCTCAGTACAAATGTGATTGATGGACGAGTGGAAGCTTCTGTTCTTTAAAAAAAATCTACAATTAAATTAGAATAATAAGATTAATCTAATTACTCCCCTGTGTGAAATGTGCATACAAATTATTACTTCTTTAATGTGTCAGAAAAAAATACGATTTTGTGAAAAAGGAAGCCGCCAGAGTTCAAAGACAAAATGTTCTCTTTAATTACAAACATTATTAGTTATGCACATGGCAAGATTTTATTTCAGACCCGACAGCATTTTTACATCAGTTAAAACATGGAAAATTCATGAGCGGGCGCCATAACCAAGGGCAACTGTATGGCAATGGATTTCAAACATGATAATTGCTGTTTGTCTCTCGGTGCAGTTAAATCATTAAGTCTGCCGCAGAAATAACGCATCCTGCAGTTCACTGCTTTTATTGTCTCATTCATATTATCATGTCATAAATATCACCGAGCAAAGGACCTGCAAAAACAAACGCTGACAAATATTTCATGCTTGATGGAAGGTTTTCGAAATATGCTTGTTTCTGCTAAAATATAAGAAATTTTAACCCAAATTAATAATTTAAATATGTCGTCTCAAGTCAGTAGTGATTTTCTGTTAGATGCACAACAGCATCGGTGGTAAAAGAAGCTGAAATCTTATTTATTAGACGTTTGCAAATGTTTAAATTGACATTATCTACAAATTCTTGACGCTATCATTTATTATAATTGTCGCAGTTAAACATGCTTTTCTCATCAGCTATTTGTGGCCACATGACATCAGTGGGTGCACGTGCATGATGAAGCTCTGTCTGACACAAGTTTCTGTTTGACTGAACTGGCGCAGACTGCCACCCCATGGATACATCCGGCACATCAACATGTTCTCATTGGTTTTTCTTTCAATCGAAGGATGAAGCTCTGAAATAAAAAGAGGATCGATAGAAGAGATCATAATCTGAGTTCCCCTGCTGCTAAATGTTTGAGTGTTGCATTAAGGCGTTAAATCGATTTTGTTATATTTATGATATAATGTCCCATACACCACCGCTTTCTGCTGTATTTAGGAACAAGGAACAGTTGAAGGAAAAACGTCAAACGACACAGAATCTAAGAAAGACGACCCCACATATCAGCCTCAGTCCAGAACCTGTCTGCAAAGCCTCGTCCCTCTCTGCGACCGGCTCCCCCCCGAGTCAGTCATCATCCACCACCATCACGTTCCCGTTCAGCTCGTACTCGATGGTGGCCCAGTCGAAGACGTTCCCCTTGGGCACCTTGTGGCCGTAGTGCCAGGCCTGGATCATGCTCCTGGAGAGCACGAAGTCCCACATGTTCAGATCGGTCACCTCCCCTACGAAGCTCTGCACGGCCTCCAGACCCCCCAGGTGCTTGTCCTGGTCCTGCCCCAGGAGGACGGTGCCCTGTGGCCGGATGGTGTGTCCGGGCTTGTAGACCTGGTAGGTGCTCCGCTTGCCGTCCACCCAGAAGGCTGTGAGGCCTGTGCGCGACTCCCAGGTGAGGCAGAGGCTGGTGCGGAAGGTGGTGAGCGGCGGCAGGTGGAACAGGACGCCATCGCCGCTCATGTAGAAGGAGATGCGGCCGTCCCTCTCGCGCCACACGTTGAGCTCGTCGTAGTCGGCCGTGCGGTAGGCGAACAGGATGACCTGCCGCTCGTCAGGCAGCTCGGTGGCCACACGCATGCAGAGGGTGAGGGCCCTCAGGCCCATCTCCTTCTGAGGGAGCAGGGCCACGAAGCTGAAGTCCGTCTCATAGGGGAACACCAGGACCTTCTCACTCAGACCCACTGTAGGACCAAGACAAGAAGGAAAGGATAAGAGGTCAAAGGTTGAGCAGTGTGAGAAAATAGAAGGGAAGGGAGGAAGGAAGGAAGGGAGGGAGGTAGCAAGGAAAGAATGAAAGCTGTGATGGAGGAAGGAAGGAAGGACAAAATGGAAGAAAGAAGGAAGTAATGAAGGAAGGAAGGAAGGAAGGAAGGAAGGAAGGAAGGAAGGAAGGAAGGAAGGAAGGAAGGAAGGAAGGAAGGAAGGAAGGAAGGAAGGAAGGAAGGAAGGAAGGAAGGAAGGAAGGAAGGAAGGAAGGAAGGAAGGAAGGAAGGAAGGAAGGAAGGAAGGAAAACATTTGAGAAAGAAGGAAAGGACAGAATGAAAGCAGGAAGGAAGGGAGGAAGGAAAATTGAAAGAACAAAGAAAGACAGATTGAAATAAAGAATGAAAGAAAGCAGGGAGGGGTTGGAGGAAGAAAGGAAGGAAAAAATAAAAGAAGGGAGGAAGGGAGGAAGGAAAATTGAAAGAAATAAGAAAGACAGGACAAAATAAAGAATGAAAGTAAGCGGGAAGGAAGAAAGGAAGGAAGGAAGGAAGGAAGGAAGGAAAACATTTGAGAAAAAAGGAAAGGACAGAATGAAAGCAAGAAGGGAGGAAGGAAAATTGAAAGAAAAAAGAATGAAAGAAAGCAGGGAGGGGTTGGAGGACGAAAGGAAGGAAAAAATAAAAGAAGGGAGGAAGGGAGGAAGGAAAATTGAAATAAAAAGAAAGACAGAACAAAATAAAGAATAAAGAAAGTGGGAAGGAAGGAAGGAAGGAAGGAAGGAAGGAAGGAAGGAAGGAAGGAAGGAAGGAAGGAAGGAAGGAAGGAAGGAAGGAAGGAAGGAAAGAAAACAGAAAGAAAGAAAGAAAACTGAAGACCCTTTATTTCTTGATTCCTTACCTTGTGTTCCTGAGCTGAGACCGATAGACAATCCAAAGACACAGAGAGAAACCACAGCAAACTTCTGCAAACACACACAGAACATCCAGAATCAGCCATTATCCAACAACCACCCCGAGGTCACAACCCTTCAGTCTCATCAAAGAACACATGAAGTCCAAAGTTACAAGAGTAAAAACATCTTTTCTTACCATGTTTGTGTTGTTTTGTTGTCGCTCGACGGTGCTCACTCAGTCCCACTCCGTGCACAGTCCTCTTCCCTCCTAGCACAGGGCAGTGACGACAGCTCTGCGATGGCTGCTCTGACAATAGGCCCGGTGTGTGAAGCCTGCGTGACTCTGTCCTGTGCGTGTGACTGATGTAGACACATTGCACCTACAGTACGTGTGTGTGTGTGTATACATGTCACGTGACAGAAAAGTGCAGAGATGTTTCTTTCTGATATCAAGCTTTAAATAACACTTCACCAGAAACCTCATCCCTGGTCCTGGTTACTATAGACAAACCTGGAGACACTTTTCATTCAACACAGACAGACACGGCCCATATTGTGTGTCGGGACATTGTGTACTCGGTTGTCGACCAGTTAAGTTATAGTATCAGTTATAGAGTTGAGTTGTACTCACTCTGACTAAACCTCAAAAACCCTTCACCTTGTGTCTATGTCAATATTTATTTGCTTTCTTTCATTTTTTTGCATGTTTTGTGTTTGTGTTTTCATATTTTCCACTTTTTTTAAGATCACATAAGATAGTCCATAAAAAGCAGGACAGTAAATCATAATAAACATAATTAAGTTAACTATCTTACAGGAGGTAAAGCTGGTCATCCACTAACCAGAGGGTTGGTAGTTCCATTCCTAGCTCCTCCAGTCCACATACAGTGATTCATTGGGCAAGACACTGGGGTTTCAGTGTGTGGATGATAAGTGTCAAATAAGTGCAATGAATTGGTGTTTTACTAGAGGGGTTAAGAAGAAAAAACGATATAGCAACTACAGCCCATTTATCCATTTAAATAGATGAAGTTCAAGGAGAAAACTTTGTCTTAGAAAAGGACATTTCTGTGATTTGAGGGAGTGGACGATAACAAAAACAAGTGCGATAAGAAAATTGGTTAACCTAAAAGGTTTTCAACAGATTCAATAATGAATAATAATAATAATAACTTTATTTGTATAGCACTTATATGAACAAGGTTACAAAGTGCTTCACAAAATACATGGCAAAAAAAAGAACAAATGATAAAAAAAGAAATGGTAGAGAAACCCAACAGTTCACAGAATGAGCAAGAACTGTGGAGATAAAAAAACAAAGTGAGTGTGGGCGCTCATCTGCTTCGATCCGTCGGGGTGAGTGGAGAAAAAAGGGGAAGAGAGGTCAGGTGGGTGGCAAAGAGGGAAGAGAAGAGAGAGAGGGGTCAAGGTGAAGAGAGGGGGAGAGAGGAGAGAGGTAACCATCTCGTTTAAGCTCCCTCAGAATGGTTGTTATGTTGAAAATAATAATCTTCGGTTGAACCCTGGCGTCATCAGGTTTTTTAATCACAATAATGTTAAAAGCCGAGCCTGAGGGCACGCTGAGGCTAAGGGTCAATCTGACTGGCTACCTGAACCACAGTATGAAAGGATGTTCATTTTTAGGATCAAACCTGACTAGTTAGTTTTTTTTATTTAATGCAGATACTTCAGTGGGAAATTTCACAGCAGAAAACGCATAGTATTATATATATATACACCAAAACAGTATATCATACTGACTGATTTATTCAGTTACAGGCTCAGCTAGGACAGTTAGAGTCTGCTTTAGTGCAGATCTGAAAGACAAAATTTGAGATTTCAATAGAAACATTTTAGCTTTAACACACAGTATGAGGGTGGTTGGCTGTTCGCTGCCTCAACAGCAGACACGGGTCAAAATGATATAACAGGGCAGGAAGAAACATGGAGAAATGCCTAATGCAGCAAAACTGAATCATCCTTGATCAAATGAGACTTGTTTGTACCAAACTATGGACTCAAACATGTCATGTCAGTTGTCTGAGATTTGAAAAACAACACATTAAATTGACCAAAATGAGAATTTATTGAAGGGCTGGTGTTATTAATTGTGCTGCAAGAAAAAACGATATGTAAGAGATTTGATTCCAACGAGCATCATACTTGGTATCTCTTTAATGAGAAACTTAATTTGGACAAATGAAAACAGAACCAGGCATTTATGTTATCAACATATCTACATTTAATACAGTTTCTCAAGCTCTATAGGATTTCTCAAGAGAAAAAAAAAGGACCTTATATAGTAAAGAAATAAAATCTGAGATACACAAGCATATTATTTACACTGCCTGCACCTTAACACAACCCACCGACAGGCCTAACTCACCACGGACACACATTCAGCAGAACAACCTGTAAACTAAGAGGATGGGACTGAGGTATGGACGAGATCAAGATGGTCGTAACTCTTCCAGCATGTCTAACACAGAGGAGGTTGGTACAGCAATTCTAGTGAAAACCTCGTAACATGATTTTCACCAACTGAAAAAGTTAGTTTCACAACGACGACTGGTTCACATGAGCCGATGCAACCATCGCCTTTTACAACTGGGACACTGGGAGGAGAAGGTGCATCAAAATAACAGCAAAAAAAAAGGCGAAGGAAGTGACAGCCGCCCTATTCTGTTTTTTGCAAAAAGAAAATGAAAATTCACTTCATGCATGAGGAAAGCGGCCACACACACGTTCCAGGCAGACAGCACAAGCCAAACACGACGTCCGAGCACAGGATTTTGTTTCTATGAACGACACAGACAGCACAGACCATTCTCCGACGCAGATTTGAGCTTCAGCCCGTTACAGCTCACGTCATCTATCCAAATTCAAACACTTTCAACAATTATCCAGCAACGTTAAAACATTTTTTTTTTTTTTTCTTCGTATGCAGCAGTCATTTCCATTGTCCATTTCGAGGCCTTTTTTTCATGGAAACCTCACATTGTCCTGGTAAGAAACATCTTGAATTACTGTAGGTCAAACCTATAGAGTAAACTTTGCATACATTCAACTTAATTCAATTGTCTGTAATGGGGGTTTGATGATTGGAAAAAAAAAAGAAAAATGTATGGAAAGTCTTACAGTATGGCGACATGGAGCGCCACACTCATGCCAAATAACTCACAACGGGTTAAAATACTCAGTGACAAACTTACTATTGACTAATTATTAAATGATCATTGTGTAAAACTTGCATACAAACTAGTCACCCTTGTTGAGAATAGAGTTTTGGCATTCCAGTAACCACTTCGGCAAATGCTCCGTTCTCAAAAGAAAAAAAATAACCGCCTATGAAATACAGGAGTAAACGCCAAATAAAAGGCCAATGTTTGAATTAAATCTGCCACCAAAGTGTAACAGTTTGTAAATTGGTGGGTTCTTTGAAACACTGGTGTGCAATGCTGATGCTTACCAAGGATTGTGGCACTCAGAGAAAGAGAGGGACAGAGAGGGAGCAGGTGGAGACCTGAGAACATGGCCCCTTGTTTTGTGTAGAAAGGAGTCAGGCTTGTAATACTAGAAACAGCACGACAGGGAGGAAAGGAGAAAGTGTAGAGAATATCTGAATGGAAAGGGGCTTTTTAAAGGGAGCAGCAGGCCATGACCGCCGAGCCTAAGAGAGTCAGAGCAGGATGTTTTACAGCAAAGATAAAATGTGAGGAGGAGGGGGCGGAGAAGGAGGAAGAGGAGGATGAGGAGGAGGGAAGGCAGAGCAAGATGTATGGCTCCCATCTGGTAGTCCATCGCGTGGCTTTTCCTGCTTGTGTAAAGTTTATGTCGAGGCAAGGGGTGATTCTCTTAAGTCTCGAGTTGTCCAGGCTTTGTTTGGAGTTTCGGGGCATTATGGGAGTAATGGGAGGGGGGGGTGCACTTCAGTAGTCCTCCACCCAGCCGTTCTCCTGGATAAAGGCATCGATGACTTCCTTCATTGCCAGGTTAGGGATCAGCTGGTCCTGGGTCAGAGGACTCCTTGTGACAGGGTCAAAATGACCCACTCGCTATAGGGAGAGCAAGTTAAATGAGAGTGTTAGCATTAGTAGCCGAGTTTCATAAATAATATATAGTCCTAAGAAACAGTCTATGTATTTTGGGACAATCACACAATATGATAATGTGTTTACTTTGGTTTAATTTAAAAGATGGGCATTTTTTTTGTTTCATTTTATCTTCAACATGCTGCAAGTGAAATAGGGTTAATAAACAAATACAATATGAACTCACAAAACTTGAGTCCGGCTCAGGCCGTGGTTTTCTGTGTACACCCGTCTGAGCCCGAGGAAAAAATAAGCTACCCCCGATTTCCCCAATTACAGGAATGTGTATTGAAAATACACATTCCTGATTTGTATAATCAAATAGCCCAGATGTCCTGAAAAAGCAACCTCCTTGATGGAAGTAAAATTAATGATTTTATTGAGTACAGTGTTTTTGAACAAAGTACCCAAAGAGGTGCCAGATGAACTGCAGCTAGTATTAATGATTATTTTAACAGTTTATTTGGTTGTTTATTGTAGAATTCATGAATTTCTGAGCATCATGTTCTGTGTTTTTGCCTCAAGAAAATTAAATCTGCAGTGATAAGACAAGTAGCTGTTGTTTTACCTGTAGGTGCTCTTCAATGTCCTTGCGATCGTAGGTGATTCCACTGGGAGTGATGCAGGGCTCTCTCATCAGCTCAAAGCTGATCTTCCCACACAGGTAATCTGGGATATCCCGCTTCTGAACAAACAACAAAACACAGCAAGAGTCACACTGATGTGATAATGTTAAACGATACATGATCCTGTCGTTCACTGCTCTTACAAAGATCTTTACAGTTTAATGACAAAGTACTGCCTCGCAATCAAATCCACATCAAGGTTTGTTTTTCTCCTAGAACAAAATCAGCCACTCCATGATTGGATTAAACGCTTCAGTAAAAAAACACTGCTCATACTAAAAATATCAAACTGTTAAAGGCACATATATTAGAATAATGACAGTATTTGTCTTTCATCTGTATTTTCCAGTTACCCATCTACGCTTAAACGTAGCTTTCTCACGCCTTCTAACACGTCCAGAAGAGAAACATCAATACAACAATACATGACAACTACCTCAGTTGTGTCGACATATATCTATAGAATTGATCATTTATCACTACAAGCCTGGAGAACCAGTTACTGCAGGAACAGCTTCAAGTGGAAATTAAAAACACATAGTAACATCCTTCTATAATATGGGTGCAGATGTAGTGACGAGTGTAGCATGAAGCTTGAATGATGGCACAGGAAAGGTCCAGGGAGAATGTTCACACAAAGCGAAACAGATCATAAAGGTGTTCGCAATTCTGAACGTTCGTGTGAGTCTATTTCTGTTGTTGCTATGTCAACGATCAGAGGAGATGGTGTGAAGTACAGTAGGTGTACTGTGAGCAAACGTGCATTTGTGTGGTTGGATGTGATCAAAACGTGCCTTGTAATGGACTGGTGACATATGCGGGATGTTAACTTGCATTTTTTGCCCAATGCATGATGAGATAACCTGAATGACTGGGTGAATAAATACAATTTGAAAGATTAAATATCATCCTTACTTTTCTTTTTTCATCCACTTGAGAGAAGAGCTCTTCCATGTCCATTAGATACTTGTCCTAAGTAGGTCACATTTCATATTAAGTGCATAATGAAGGTTTACTCAAAAGCATCACAGCCAAGTTAAGTCCGCAAACGTATTCAAAAACATACGTGTTTTGATGCAATCTTGGAAGCATCGCCCCCATTTTGATTGTCGTCCTCTTTTTCTTTGTATTCTTCTTGTTCTCTGCACAAAAGCACAAAGTTATTAAAAAAATTACACCCCCCTCCTCAACAAAATAATAACCACTGATTAATTTCAGTGAGTAGCAGTAATCGCCAGGAGCTCATTATCAGACACAAAAAATTACAATGCTGGATATGTGACTCCTACCCTCCTCCCCAGCCTCACCTTTCCTTCTCAGCCAGTATGAGCTTGGTCAAGTAAGCATGCAGCTCATTCTCCTGGTTGATGCGCTTCTCCTCAATGTTGTTCCAGCGTTTCTTCTTGGCAATGCGCAAGGCACTGGGGATGTCGTCTCCAAAATTCAGCCTCTGTTCTTTGGCCAGGTTATAAGCTGTCAAGGAGAAACGGCATTACAGCATCAGTGGGCTTTTTCCTCGAGATTCCTCTGTCATCTCTGGTGAATAGATGACAAGTCAGCAAGAAAACCCATTTCTATATGTAACAATATAGAATATTAGATTTACAGGGATAGAAACCCTGACAAAGCTTAATATAATATACCCCTGCAGACTTGATCTAAGAGTAACTGTATAATCAATAGGATTATGACAATCAACAAAGATCGTATCAGCTTATTCTAGAGTCAGCACAACAGCAGGAATGGAAGAATGTGAAGTAGCATTGAAGTAAACTTATGAACTTGAACATAAATGAGGAAGTAGAATAGTAAAACATGAGCAAGCTGCTTTCACACCCTATTGCAAAACTGTATGAGAGGATTCATCGTGCTTTAGGAGGCTGTTATTACCTTTCTGCAGGTTACCGATGGCTTCATCATAGTTCTCCAGCTCTAGGTGACACTGGCCCAGGAAGAAGTGGGCCTTGACCGACTGGCTGTCCAGCTCCAGGGCGTGCTTACAATCTGCCAGAGCCTTGTCATGCTGCTGCAGCTTCACGTGGCAGAGAGCCCTGTTGGTGTAGTACACTGCCACGGATGGATTCCGGTTCTAGGAGACAGGACAATGCACATGCACAGTGAAATCATGGCACTAGACATTCAGAGGGGAAAATCACCCATTTGGTTTTTCTAAAAACGAATTTTCATGAAGAGTCAATTCATTGTGATGCTCTTTCTTCTACAATGACAGTTACTCACGATCGCTTTGCTGTAGCAGGTCGCAGCCTCCTGGTACTTGCGGCAGAGGAACAGCCGGTTCCCCTGCTCCTTCAGCTCCTGCGCGGTGGAACTCTTCTCCGGGCTGCCGGCCATTTTCTCCGCCGGCTCCGCGGGGCCCGCCTCGCCCTGCTTCCCGATCCTGTTCCCCGTCTCTTCGGCTGACTAACCGACTGGTCCGAGAATGCCCGGTCCCTCCTGGATCTCACACACTGCACCGGAGACACAGTGCATGTAATGTTAGCGTCCACGTTCACAGGCGTGCCGCTGCTGCAGTGCCCGTCCTGGGGGGGAGATCGCGTGCGGCTCTCGATGCAGGCGGGCATCCGTTCACTGAGCTGACGGTGCTGACGGTGCTCTCACCGCTGAGCAACACGGTGATGTGGGCACAGCAATTAACTATTCATGTGACGGACATCGGCGTTGAATGTACGAGCAGCGCAGCTAGCTAACATCCCCGGGCAGCTCACCCTGCCTCCCCACAGTCCTGTAACGCTATACCACAGACACCCAATGGAAGCTAAAGGTTGTGAACAAGCAACAATAAATAAACCCACACACGTACATTTGTGATCAACTGTGGCAGCGAGCACAGAAACACGACTGACAACGCCGTTAACTTCAGCTAACATCAAACAGGAGCTCGGTTCTCAGCTGTTAGCTAGTTAGCTGAGCTAGCACGTTCAGCTACATTGACGATAAACGCGTCGCCGGGCAGGACGCTAATACGCATGATATCAACCCAATATTCAGTCACACATGTATAAATGCAACCAGCAGATGGTGAAAAAGTTTAGCTATAACTGACCAGAGTAAAATATTTGAGGGATTTATCTCAACGTTTACCTCAACGCCGCTAGGCAACCGTAAAACACAGAGTGGCTAACACTAGGTTAGCTTGTGTGCTACCCAGCCAACACTGGCTTCCATCTTAGCAGTTAGCCGGTAAGTGAGTGTTTTTTTGTGAGATTCACGGAGTCCAGTCCTTACCTGACAGAGGAGCTCTTACATGCGGGTGGACTGGGTCGTAAATAGTCTCATATCAGAGCTGAACGAATTATTTCTTTCCTCCGAACGAGCTGTCATGACAGGTTGTTGTTATGCTGACGTCAAACGCTTACGCGACCTTTACGGAAGCCGATAGGACTTTATTTAATCGTTTGACTTTTATCATGCACTAAATATAATTAGGCCCGAGCACTGACTGGCACTGACAGACAGTGAGGTCCTATTGAAATTGTAAGGATTATTATATCATTCAGGCAAAAGAATTGGCTTTTTGAGGGCTTTAACATGCTCAAATTCTTACCAAAAGTTGCAGAAAATTAGAAAGTGGCTGTGACTTTCCCTTAACGTGCAGGTTTAACAAACAACACCAGTTCTCTGACCAAACTCCATTTTAAGGCATGACAGTTTCTCTTATTTCACAAAATAAATACTGGCTGCACAAACAGAGGATGAAGACAAACAGATTGCGTGTTTAAACTGAGTCAGTGGGCATGAAATTAACCAATAAATAAATGTGATAAATACAAATAATAAACAAGAGATTTTCTTTTATGGACAACTTTAGTTAATCACAAGCTGCACAAACCAAGCAAGAGCAGCAGAGGAACCCAGCAGCCAGCAGGGGGCAGCCTCAGGACATCACATGGAAACCGTCAGCAGCAGACTGCTTGGAAATTAAGCAGCAAAGATCGAGGGATTTGTATTCATTGCATAATATCCTACATGTTCAATGTAAATTGAAAATATGAAAAAAATGAAATATAAAAAAAAAGTGGGCGGTGGACTTCTGTGCGGGATTCTTTTAATTTAATTTGATTTAATTTATTGATTTAATTTAGCTAATGTCAGCTAGGTCAACAAAATACAACTTGAAATAGAACAGTATACTGGCCACAGTGTTAGTATGGCTCGTCACAGTCATTCCATATTTACAGCTGAACAGGTCATAGAGATGCTAAATGAAGAACAGGATGAAGATGAAGCCATTTTTAATCCTGATTCTGAGTCTGTCATCTCTGATGCTGATGACCTAGACTGTGTGCCACAGGGTCAAGCTGGAGTTGTGGGCGTGTCTAGAAATAAAGCTCTCCTAGATAGGTTTGTATGCCGCTTTTTAACGGCAGAAAACATGCCCGTTTTCGTACTGCTTTTTAACGGCAGAAAAGTTGTCCGTTTTCGTGCCGCATTTTAACGGCAGAAAAGTTAAACATTTTCGTGCCGCATTTTAACGGCAGAAAAATGGAACATTTTCGTGCCGCATTTTAACGGCAGAAAAGTTGCCCATTTTCGTGCCGCTTTTTAACGGCAGAAAATTTGTCTGTTTTCATGCCGCTTTTTAACGGCAGAAAAGTTGTCCGTTTTCGTGCCGCATTTTAAAGGCAGAAAAGTTGTCTGTTTTCGTGCCGCTTTTTAACGGCAGAAAAGTTCAACATTTTCATGTCGCATTTTAATGGCAGAAAAGTTGTCAGTTTTCGTGCTGCTTTTTAACGGCAGAAAAGTTGTTTGTTTTCATGCTGCTTTTTAACGGAAAAGTTGTCCGTTTTCGTGCCTCTTTTTAGCGGCAGAAAAGTAGTCCGTTTTCGTGCTGCTTTTTAACGGCAGAAAAGTTGTCCGTTTTTCGTGCTGCTTTTTAACGGCAGAAAAGTTGTACGTTTTCATGCCGCTTTTTAACGGAAAAGTTGTCCGTTTTCATGCTGCTTTTTAACGGAAAAGTTGTCCGTTTTCGTGCCTCTTTTTAGCGGCAGAAAAGTTGTCCGTTTTCGTGCTGCTTTTTAACGGCAGAAAAGTTGTCCGTTTATGGTGTATGCTTTACTAAGTTAGACAAAGTGACAAATAAACATTTAAAATTTTAAATGTGTTATTCGTTGGTCCAAATCATTGCTAAAATAATATTTTTTAACAAAATCATTATTACAGTATGTCTTTTTTTTATCACACTTGCATACCTGGGTCATTTTTGACCCATGTGTAAACTTGATGTAAAAATACAAAAAATATTTTAGTTCATAAATTGAGAAAGATAAAATGAAAATAATGATTTGTGGTAAACAAAAATAAGATATTTAATGAATACTTTGAATGTTAAATGATGAAATAAATTGATTTCTAAAAATATATCAAAGAAACACTCAGCCGTGCATAAAATAACATTGTAGGTCAATACGGGTCATGTTTGACCCATGTTTTGCCTTAGAAGGGGTTTGCATAGCTTGTGTATCAAAGGGTTAAGAAGATGGACAAATTATTTTGTGTGTGTCTGTGTCATTCTATGGTGCTTTTGATACACATTTCAGAGAAAACCATTACATTTTCTACTTTACTACATGTAATTGACAGCCTTACTTAAAAGTTACTTTTATATTTTTGGATTTTAGAAACTATATGATTTACCATGCTTTAAAAACCTATTGTAAGAGAATAACCCAGTAGTTTCCAACCTTGGCTTCTGACGCCTTACAAGAATCACAGTGTGGGACACATTTAATTTAATATAATTCTGAAAATTTATGCAAAACCTTCTAGTTTATATTCGGTGATCAACGGTGAACAAGGAGTAAGGGTCACTCATTACACATTAATCAAACCACACCTCCAGCCTCCTGAACATTTACTTTGAAGGTGAGCTGTCTCTCTGTCCCCCTCTGGATGTCCTCGTTCAAGTTTAGCTTCTCAGGTTGACTTCCTCTTCATGCACAGACCAGGTGAGGCCTCACTACTGCACGAATCTACAACAACAACACATCCCTGTTTATTAACATTATTCAGGCAAATTAATTGGCTTTTTGAGGGCTTTAATTTTCTATTTTATAGAATATACAAAGCGTGTTTCAGAAAAGTAGTATTTAGGAGTCATCCTGCATAAATGTAACTGTACTTGAAAAATATGTAAAAATAATACATATACCCTACATACATTAAAATATTTAGATTTAATTGTAATTTCACTTTGTGAACAGAATTGCACGCTTATAATACATTTTAACCTGCTCTCTATATTATATCTTTAAAGTTTGAGTTACTGCTCATACTTATAGCAAGCTGCAGCATTCAACACCATCATTAGAGAAGCTCAACATTTAGTAATAACCAGCAGGTGGTGCTCTATAACCAGAGTATTAAACCTCTAGAATAGATAGATAGAAAAAAGAAAGATAGATAGATAGATAGATAGATAGATAGATAGATAGATAGATAGATAGATAGATAGATAGCTAGATAGATAGATAGATAGATAGATAGATAGATAGATAGATAGATAGATAGATAGATAGATAGATAGATAGATAGATAGATAGATAGATAGATAGATAGATAGATAGATAGATAGATAGATAGATAGATAGATAGATAGATAGATAGATAGATAGATAGATAGATAGATAGGTAGATCGAAAGATAGATTGTTTTGAGGAATGCAGAAACTCTTTTAAGCACTAGTCTTAGATGCATCAAATGAACCCCTGACAATCAGGATTTATCTCCCTGTGTTCATCTGAAATGTAAGTCGGCCTATTGTAAATATTTTCTGTGTCACTGATAACACTTGTTTGGCCTGACACCCCATTACAATGACCTGTTCATCAGTCGGAGGCTTGCTCAGAGAAACATCAGATTATGATCAAGAGTTTAGTATATATTATCAGGGCCATCCCACCCACAGAGAGATTCAGCATCACGCAGGCAGATCCATCGATGACCCCGAGGCCTTTAATAATAACATTCAAGTTTGGCCGTGGGGGAATTAGCAGGGCTGCGACAGTGGTCAGGGTCGCTTTCATCCCCGGGCCTGTTGGGGCTCTGTGAAGGCTCCGCTCTGAGATCGGCATGTGAAGATTAAGGCACATCCCCTGAGCAAACACACTGATAAATGAGTGAAGGGGGCCACTGAGCTGCAGACCCACCAGCCCTGTGTGTCCCCAGCTGTGTTTACCTATATCTCCACCAGTCTGGTCCCCTGATCCCCCCCAGAACACCCAGTCATACACTCAACAGCCCCCAGTCCCATCCCTTTAAAAGCTTTACATTCAAAGATGATTTTAGAGAAATATGTGCAAGATGAGAAACTATCTCACTTTCTATCAAACACTTAATAAATTAACTATTTAGCATTTTTCAAACTTAAGATAGAACAAATTTTAAAAAGAATAAGGGTTTTCAGCTCAGTCTATTATAATTGCATCCTTTGTCATTATGGATTTAACATAAGTCTGGTTGTGTTGGAAAAAAGGAGAAAATTCACGCAGCCAGGAGCTCCTGTTGGAGGATGTATTTGTTCTGGTGACAGTTCAAGTGCAACGCTCTTCTTCAAACGTCTGATAGATACAGTCGCCATGATCTTAACTAATTCAGAGGAAAAAAACATGAAAATGCCACAAGAAAATATCATAAATAATACAAAATCCTTCAATGAAACATTGTGTGAAGAAACCAGAGGCGGTGGAAAGAGAAGAGCATCACACACTCACATTGTGAGGGTTCAATGCTGTTGGTTGATTGCTTACATTTAAACTTCCTCTCCCTCTCTCACCAGTTTTCTGCCCACTCCTCCTGCCCAACATCCCAACTGCCATCCGCCGCCACTCGCCAGCCGCCCCCCCACTCCATCAATTCCAAACTGCTGCCCGCTGCACCAGCTGGCTGAGCTTCCAGTCCCCTTGGCAACAGGACCAGGAAGTTGCCCGGCTCCTCTGGCACAGCTGAAAAGCTGCCACTTCCTGATTGATTCTGGTCTTTCTTTCTGCCAGTGTAGTCCTTTTCCCATTTGGCAGTGGTCCCCGCTATTCAGCGCCAAAGACCCTGAAAAGTGAAAAAGGGTGGACACACTCCCCTCGGCGTTAAGTGATACCTCGGGTTCAAATGGGTGAAACAAAAGCAGTATTTATCCACAATGGTTGCCGTTTGTTTGGTGGGTTCGCTCATTTTTAAGAAGGGGGCAGGCTCATGGACTTACTGCAGATTGTTGAAGAGGCTCTGAATGCTTCATGTACAAAAACGTAAAAAGAATAGTTCCCGTGTTTTAACTGTAACAAGACGGAAATGGAGGACAACAGGACGTAGATGCCTGACAACACACTCTTTAATGAACTATCACTCACTCCAAAGAAAACTGCACACGTGCACACACATGCCCAGCTGTCAATCACAATTCCCACTTTACATACACTGGCATTTAATCTACTATTGTATTGGAACAGATGTACTTAAAGTGAAATGTACAAAAGGTTTTCAAAGATGCTCACTGTTCTCATCCAGGTTGATCCGCATTCTTAAATGTACCTTATAAAATGAAACCTCCGACCAGTCTCTATCTTTTCTCCTTTTACAATGAACACTGCTTAAAGAAATCTTTGCCTGACCTGAGCAGAGACACTTTTTTCTAAACACTTGAATGCACCAGGCAAAAATGTTCACCATGAAGAAATGAATCCCAGGAAAAATTGAATGACATTTCATTTGACATGGCTCAATCTCCATAATCCTCTATTGTAGACTCCCTCCCAATTTGGCGCTCGATTTAAGCTGCAAAGATCCCCACCTCTCCCTTTGCCTGTCAATGCCTATGCTGCCTTGCGTCAGTATGGCTGCCTGTCGATTCAACCTCTCAACCAGCCCAGCATCCACCTGTATGGTCTGACAGGGGGTTAAAGATCTTTGCTCATCATCACTAAGATAATCCTTTATTAGTCCCACAATGTGAAAATTTGCAATATTACAGCAGCAAGAGTCAAAATAGGTATCAGTAAGTAATAAGTAACATGCAGTACTTATGTGTAAGAAATATAAATAATATGAACAGAGTTAAACTAATATAAACAGTGTAAAAACAGGAAAATACATGTACTGTGAGAATATGTACAGTGAATGGATTGCACATGAACCCTTGATATTGCACAGACAGAGAAATATAGCATATAAACAGTTGAATATATAGCATATAGATGAATATATCACAGTAAATATTGTACAGTTAAGAGTGTTATTTTGTTTGGCCAGGAACTTATTTAATAAATCTTCAATAATGTTATATAAGTGCATCTATAAACAATTTGTCATCACCCGAGCGTGCGTCCCAGTCAGGGTTTAAGAAGTGATGTGTATGCACATTCCATAATTCTGAATCACTGGTGTCTAAATGGTTGAGAGTTAAATGAGGTATAGCCTGATGCTACCCTAAAGGCAAGAGAAAGGCCAGCAAAACCCAAGGGCTCAAAGGTCATATACACTAGGCCTGACTAAGCTTTCTGACAAAGGGGGGGAAGTAGTAGAAAAACTAAATTTACCTCCTAAAAGATGCATCCATGGGTTTTATTCATACACTACAGGCACGTGCTCTCATACAGGGAGCCAATGAAATGTGGATTTTAAAATACAACCGAACAAAGCCTGGGCAAAGTAATAACAGGATGTGAAGATAGTCTGTACAATGCAACAGTGAAAAACCGCACATGTGCATTAAGCCACTTTACACAGAAGAACGCGACTCAAATGACACGTCTGTCAGTTTGAGGCCTTGACTAAACCAAAATCAAAGAGTTTGTTTTTGAAGCTTGCAGTGTTAGTCCAGAAATCCTCTACACCCTGGGGGGTTAACAGCACTCTGGCTGAGACACCCCCCACATCCCAAAACACACAAACCCACACACACACACACAACACCGTGGATTGATGTGTGACGGCTGGGGGTGGAGGCGTCCGCTGAGTAGCTCGTATAAGTTGAGGGGGAGAAGTTTTTACAATAGAGTTTTTGGAGGGAAATCAAAACTCCAGCCTCCGACTTGTTTAGGGATGCGGAGGGAAAATCATCCTTCCCTCCTCCACCGCTGCATCTCCATATATATGAAAAAGTATCACTCTACTAAAACTCACAACTTCCCCCAGATGGAAACTGCTTGTTCACTGATTGTTATAAACTGCAGGCTGCAAGAAAACAAGATTGACTCTTGTTTATAATTATAATGAGCTTTGTTTTTCCCTCCCACATTGTCATTTTAAAAGCAATTGTTCTGGAGGAGTTTACTGTGCTGAAGACTAATCAGTGTATTTTTCTATTTAAAAGAAATCAGTGGGGATCTTCACAGAGAAGGGAACCAGCAGGGGCACCAAGAAGTGACTTTCCCTCCCTCATGCCCCATCCCCCCCCTGTCCTCTCCTCACTCATACTCCCCCGACAGGGCAACTCCCCGGTGTCCCCTCAGGTCAAACTCTCCAGGGTCACCAACCCAACCCAAGCCCCCTCCCAAACCAGCACTATCCAAAGGAGCTGTGGCAGACATATAATGAGCTATGGGCTAATCGTGTGTGTGTGTGTGTGTGTGTGTATGTATGTGTGTGTGTGTATGTGTGTGTGTAGTTCTGTGTGTGTTTGTTTTGAAGATGATGCTCGCGATAAGAGGTTTGTTACAGCCTCAAGCTACAGACTTTCACATAGTGTGTTTGTACTGCATTGCTCTGCATCCATTTTTGGCAAAGTCCATAAATATACATCCAGTAGCTAGAGACCTAAAGCGCATGAATGTATATTTGACATTTTGTAGCTATTTAAAAGGGATGACTTATGTTTGCTGATTGAGTTTACAAGCATGAACCCATCTCAAAGACCCAGTTACACATTCATTCTAGGCAAGGCAAGTTTATTTGTATAGAACATTCCACAGCAAGGGAATTCTAAATGCTAAACAGAAAATATAAAAGGCATCCTCTTAAATTCTGACAATATAAAGGAAGCATTTAAAAATAAATGAAATAGAGTTGTTGAGAATATTTGATAACATCGTATTATTTTGTATTTAATAAATACATAATGATTTAATAAGGCCCTGGAAAGAAAGAAAGTCTTCAGGACTGATTCAAAAGAGTCAGAGGAAACTTGCAGCTGACACTGATCATAAACCAACTGTTATAGTGCTTTTTCTAATCTTATCAACCATTTACCTACTCATACATTCACACAGCACTTCTGCACACGGCACTATCACACACCATCCACATCTATCGGGAGCATTTGGGGGGTTTAGTGTCTTGTTCAAGGATTCTTCGGTGAGTATTACAGGATCTTTCTGCCCGTCTAGTCGTCAGGAGACTGGAGGAGTCGGGTGTTGAACTACCGACCTTCTGGTCAGTGGAACTTAGTTAAACTTTTCCAGAGGGGGAGGTAGTGAACTGCTCTGTAGTCGTGAAAAAAAAAATGATTGAAGAGCCAGACACGCTGCAGGAGGACTGACAGTGGGAACCCATGCCAAAAGTTATCCAGCGGGCACCCATGTCTCACCAGCTCTCATCTTCCAGGAAGCATTCCCCACAACCATAAGCATTTTGAACACCAACTGTTTCATAAAGACTTGTGGATGACTGTGTCCAAAACCAGACTCGCTCCAAACCAGATTTGCTAATGAATTGAGGAATTGAGGAGACCGCGTAGACTATAAAAATACATTTTACTCCTAAAACTTCACACTCAGACAAAATGACAGAGTGTACGACTGGGTTTTGGAAAATGCACTTTTTTGGACTAATATGAGCACTGGGATGAACACAGAGGATTCCTGTGTCTGGATACTGTTGATCATTAGATTTGGATTGAGATCAACATAGGACATGTTTAGTTTGGATGATTCTTTTGACTCTCCTCCCTTGTTTCCCATAATCCACTTTATTTTTATTCTGTGATTCATTAGATAAGATGACGACAGTGCACTTTCTTCACTAGTGTTAACACAAACCATCCATTCTGACATTCCAAGGGTGCAGTCTTTTCCAGGTTTTTTCTGTCTGCCGACCCCGAATGGAACAAATACTCGTCGCTTTTCTCTCCCCACAACAATCCGGCTATTTGTTGTCATGTAAAGTTGCTGAAAGCTGCTTGTCTTGATCTGAGAAGTGTGTAGTCGGCAGAACCCAAATTGGACGTTAATCAGATCAGTGTTTGACAAATGACCAGTGACAAGCACTGGACCCTGGAGGATGGGCGGGTTTGCCTGGGGTCAAGGCTGGGGGTCAGAGGTTGGCTTTTCAGAACCGCTCAATCGAAGGGCCATTAAATCCCATCTTTGTGTGATTTCTCAGTGAGGCGCAGCGGTTCCATCGGATGCCCCTGATCCATGCTCTGTGTGCCCAGTTAAAGCCAGGTCTGTATGTCCTGAGCTCCAGTGGTGACGGAATGAAGAGGGTGACGTGACACCTTCACCACTGGAATCTTACGCAGTCAGGGGACAAATCAGTGTCCTTAATGCTTCATGGAGTAAGTTGGAGTAACATGAAGTATTCTGGGAAACAGCCAATTTTAAATAATTCACAAGTGGTCAAAAAAGGTGTGTTTGTAAAGCTATTTCTAAGTTTTCATTCTTCTACACCAGCTCTCAGAATTAACATTTTAATGCAACATTTTTTCCAACCATCCCTTTATAATTTCATGTCTGCAATGCGATCTTCATTAGTCATATGAATGAGAAAGGCTTTGTTATCCTATTTAACGTTTTTTTTTTTTTTTTTGCATCTCCTCAGTGTGTGTTATCTCATGTGTAAAGTATGTCGTCTCTGGGACGCCTTGTCTGTAGCTTTGTTTTCCTACGCCTGCCGTCCAAATTTCCATCACAAACATCTCACCCTGAGTGACCCTTTGCTTTCTGTCTGTGGAGAGGCCCTGATTAGCCAGCATACATGTGCAGATAGGCCCAAAATCCTTGAGCTTGGACCCTGTGTATGAATGTCTGTGTGTGTGTGTGTGTGTGTGTGTGTGTGTGTGTGTGTGTGTGTGTGTGTGTGTGTGTGCAGAGTATGTCATAGAGAGGAAAAGTCTCTGCACTCATGCATATGTGTGCATGCATGAATGTGCAAGGCAATTCAGGACTCCGTGCTCTAGTTATTCAGCAAGTTCCCCTTGTTCCCACCTTCTCCCTTGCTTTCTCGCTCGTCTGCAGGACGACACAGTTCACTGCAGAAAGAAACAACCTCCATTGAATAGCCACTCAGTCAGAGGACAGACCCGGTTTTGTCTGTCCTCCTTGTTTCCCCTCTATCAGCTTCCTCTGTTCACCAGTCACAGGGTCAGATGAAGGAAATGAAGGCAAACAACCAAATGGAGCAGGGAAATAAATATTTATTGCCTCTGGTATTTTTTGTAGAGTTACTTATGGACATGAAAACTAAATCTACCGCTCACTACCACAAACCTGCCGTAAAAGCCTGAAACGAAATGATTAAAAGTAGACTGAGTATCTCCGCCAAGGCCCAAAAGTCCTCTTATGAAACCACATTGAAATTCACCAGATCCAGAGATCTATTTCGTGCCTGATTTTTTTCATCAGGATGCATGAATTAATCTCTGAGAGATAAAGGAAAAAGTTAAAGTAAGTACATTTTTTCCCCCTGAATCTGTCCCCTGAACCAGTCAGATCCGCACCTAGAATTTAATCCCTGGCCCAAACCGCATCCTCCCACCAAGTTTCGTGGTAATCCATCCAGCAGGTTTCTGTAATCCTGTTAACTTGCCATAAACATGTTGATAGAAACATAACCTCCTTAGCAGAGGTAATAAATATAGCTGAATGTTAATGAATTGCACTGTGGGATATAAAACACAATACTAAACTCCTAGAAAACAACGGCCAGACTTTTTTAGCATTTATCCCACCTGTTGTATACATTCAAATACACCTGTTATCATGAGAACATCCAACCTCGCACACCACTATACCCCAAGGGGTAGGTGATATGATACCCCTGAAGTAGGAGGTGTGGGTGTGTGGTTGGGTCAGAGAAGCTGGGGGGTTGGGGGCTCTTTCAATGGTGGAGCCAAGGAGACACCAAATTTTGGCGGTCCCCTCAAGGGTTTCTCTCACCAAGACAAAGGCCACCTCATTTGCAACAGATGCATCCGTTTTTTAAACAGACAGGTTCCACTGATGGGCCGCAGGACACTGAGTTGCAGGTGCTGAGGGAGCGAAGGCATTTCTCCCAAAAACCCACACACAAAAAAAACAGATCAAAAGGGGATTCAGGGACGAGCTGCAGGTCACCAAGGAGACTGAATGGAGTTGGTGAGAGATGGTTGGACATGAAAGACGCTGTGGGGTTTGGGATTTGGTGCATGTGCAATTATGGTCCCACTGAGTCTATTCACAGAGTTTAATTGTCATCTGGGGGCCGAGATGTAAAGATTCTTGGATTACAGCTAAGGCTGCAGGAATGATCATTAAACCGCTTGTTATTATCCCTTGAGAATCATCGTTGTGCAACTTTTGCAAATGAAAATCATTGCAATTGTCGTGGACCATGCAGCAGTCTTAAATCCTCGAAAATGCCTCAAGCGATGACTTCATGCCCTAACTTTTAATGGTATAGCTCAGCTCCATCTTTGGTTACATCATCCAGCTTTGAAACCGTAACACGTTATTAACTTTATCACTGGAAACTTAATACGTGGAGACATTTAGGAGCGTAAGCCTGACCACCGGCCAGATTTCAGATCTACACCATAACAGCTGAGATTCAGCACCTGTTAAGCTCTTTGTTATTTCCATGATATGATGTGAAATGCGATATGTAAAAAACGTGATCAGTCTCATTATTCTGCTGAGTGAGCAGGGGGTAGGAGGGAGGAGGGGCTGGGGATGGACAGGGAGTTTTTTGTGCATGGGGGTTATAGCCAAGGGGGTCATAGTATTGGCATGTGTCTATTGTGCGAGGGGGCCATTGTATAGGGGGTTTAAAGTTTAAAGTCTCTATGTGTGTGTGTGTAGGCAGACTAATTATATTCTGCACAGCCCAGGATGGACAAGGCTGACCAAACTCAATTGATGGAGCGGAATGCAGTGCAGAGGTGGAGGAGGACGAAGGAGGAAGAGGAGGAGATCGAGTGCAGTCAGGCAACAAAAGAAAAAAAAGACCATCTATTGTTTTGCCTTTTGACTTTGAAACATTTTCAAGCATGAGTTTCTAATGTTTCTCCTTTAAACTGTGACTTGTGCATGTTCGTTTTCAAAGTAAGAGAAGCAAGAGAGAGTCAAGTTTAGTAGATATCAGCAGAGAGAACTTACATATCGCGCCATTAAAGGAGCATTTTGGTAAATAATTAGGCAAGATAAAATGGATAACAAGCTTGGCTTAGTTAAGCTTGGTTTAAAAAGGGAAAATGCTTTGGAAAAAAACTTTTTTGTAAACTTTTTAGGTTTTCATACTTTTGGACAGAGTCATAAAAGCGTCTTCCCCTATTTCAACTGTTAATGCTAAGCTAAGCTAACCAGCTGCTAATTAAAGGTATTTGCTTTTTGTCTGTAAATGAACAGTATTTATGTGATACATTTAATAGATGTATTTTGGTTTTATTTATTTATTGTAATTTATTTTCTGAAAATTAAATGTGTTATCTTTGACATATCCTGGAGGCAGGGAGATCCCTTCTTGGTCAAGTAAATGTTTTGTTATCTTAAGAAACAACTTCATCACAGTTGGGAGTGATGCAGTATATCATTTATATCTATATAGATATTGAAAATAATATATTTTAAGTTTCCATTCCCTCCATAATGCTGAAATAAATTACAAAATTATTATCTTTTATTTATCCTTGATGCAGGGAGATCCCAGGAGCATTTTATTTTAGGACCTCCCTGCATCTTGATACTTCTTGATTAATAAATGAATTAATCAAGTCATTTTGTCAGCTATAAGAAAGAAATTCACCACAGTGTCAAGCGGTAACACTGTAGAATGTCAAATATTCAGGATCAGAATGTCTTAAATTTGAAAACTTCTCACACAGATATGCAGGCTCTAATGCTGGTAATGCTACTTGAATTAAAATCTACCCACTCCACAGCATCAAAACTATCCATCGCAGCAACCTTAAGATCACGACCTCGTCTCAGCCGCCAAAAATTATGCATTTGCTTGACCGCCAAAATAAAGTCCCATTGTATCCTCTCCCATTGAACCTAAATAAGGGTATTCTAATGTGGATGTGGTCGAGAGGGACCACATCTGTCTTTCCTATGGACGTATGTAAAACACTATACCTATTGTCAATTTTGGAGGGATCCTGCTCCTTGTTGAGTTTCCCTCCAAATTGATACAGCCAATTAGAAGCAGTGTGTGGGGGTGGGGGTCCGGCAAACAAGACGGACAGCGGAGAACCTCTGACCGACCCCCCCCAGCTGGACTCCAACATCAAAATCCACCAGGCCCAGGACAACACCGCTGGGCTGCTGAGGACGATACCCTCATCTGGGTTACGAGTGGTGGAAGAGGGAGACGCAGTTAATTGCACCTAATGAGAGTCATAAATGGGAAGTGAAAGGGGGGGGGGGTCGTTCTCTAAATCACTAAAGTGGGTTTCCCTTCCCAAAAAAACCAACAAGGCCGACCAAAGCATTCACATGCGGACTCATTTTGCCACATCACCACAGTCTAATGAGGAAATGCAGCATCCATAAAAACAGCGCGACACATGCCTGCTGCAATCTGGCTGCAATCTAACTCCGTGGTGGCTTTGGTCGACTAAATTTACCCTAAAAGCTCACGTACCACAGGAAACCTCCTCTGCATTCTGCGGCCGCTGCGACGTGTTTTCAATCGGCTCTTTCATCCTTGTCTGACTGTAAGAAAAAAAAAGCAGAATCTTCAGAGTTAGCAGTTGCAGCGTTGTGTGAAGAACCACTTAAAAAGAGAGCGGCCAGTTTAACCACGAGCTTATCTATTCCCTTGTGTGCTCTCGAGCCCGGAGGAATGTGAGAATCAATGCAAAGCACATCAAGGTTGGCTGCACTGTTGACACTGTCGCTGTGTAAAGTCGGCCTCACTTCAATGGCACCATCATTAACTTTGTACGCAGAGATAAGAGATGGGATCTAACTGCTGAGTCGGGGAGAGATACGATAATTATCAGGCTTCAAGGATGATTATCACACCAGTGCTCCGTGGGAGAAAGAGAGGAGAGGAGAGAGAGAGAGAGTGGGAAACAATTTGGAGGAGCTGTGAGGTTCATAAACAGTGGAAATGAATTTTGACGGACTGCGTAAATAAAGGAGCGAAGGGAGACTGTGTGTCTGCAGATGGAGACGATGGTTGGCAGAGAGACGTTGCCATCTTAATCAGGATGTGAGGATGCATCAATAAACAATATCAGGGTTGAAACAGATTGCTGCTCGCCTCAGAAAACACAAATGGTTGTAGAAGTAAATAATGACATAAAAGCAAAACCCTCCATTGCAAGTAAAAACTCTGCAAAATCGTAGTTAAGTTAAAACACAACGGTATAGATAGAAATATAAAAACTAAAATACATAAATTGTTATGTATTACATTATTGGAATTTTAAAACAAATGCATAAAAGTGTAATTTGTAGTCAGTTGTTGTAAGAAGAAGAGATGGTGTAAGTAACATTAAGTTTACACACTGTTGGGTCGTTTAATATAAGCTGATCAAAGGGTTTGAAAGAAAATTCTGCAAAGTAAATATATATATACAGGTAAATAGATATTTACCTGTGAAACATGGTGGAGGGTACTTTCTACTCCATTACATCTTTACAATCAATTGTGTGACATGTTCACATTGGTTTTTTAAATATTTTAAGTTTAATCAATGATGAGGGCAGAATTAGTTCACTGATCCAATCAGAGCAGGCAGATTAGAGCCTGCTGAGACTCAGCCTGATGAAGTAGACCTTTGCATTATGGAAATAGGCCACACTCTGCAAGTACTTTGACTTTTTAAGTATACTTAAAGGCAAGTCATAAATACTTTTTTTCAAGTGGAAAAGTTAATGTGGTACTTTTGCTTCTACTTACACGTACATTGTGTGTACATGTTTATCTCTTTAATTGTACTTTTACCTATGTTAAATGTTTGAGTACCACTGAGTAAATGCATTTAGGTTATATACTTATACCAAATCTGTAGTTTAATATACGTTTTTAAGTTGTGTTAAATGTCACAGTGTCTATTATTAACACATTGCATGTTGCATATTTACCATATTTGAACGGGCAAGTCAGCATATCTAATTTAAATGACTTCACATATTTGGGCACAATACACAGAGAGGTTCATTTCAGACACCTGCAGCCGCTTCCCTCCATTTTGTGAGTGAAAAGTCCAGAGGGCACCCAGCTGTGACCTCTGACCCCAGACACTATAATTAGGTTATATTTGGAGCTGCTGAATACAAAAGAAAAAGTGAATTGCACCAGTGTGGAGCCATAAAGAATATCTTAAATGCACTTTTAAAGAAACTGATTTGTTTCAAAGTGCCTCTAAAGACTCACCAACAATGACGACAAAACCAGACTGGATAAAACAAGAAACTAAAACAGGACCAAGTGTGCATGTGTAACTCACAGTTAGATAAAGGAGAAGAGAGTTATTGTGAACGTGTGAGAGATTACTGCAGAGCATGTATAAACTGAAGCTACATCCACACTACTAAGTTTTTATTTGAAAACGCACCAACTCAGCTAAGGACATGTCTGGTGTCCGAACTACTCTGGAGTTGCAGAATCTCTAAAAGGGATTCGTCTGGAACTGTGGTGGCCCTATTTTAGTTTAGAAAATCCCGTGCTGCATTTGAGATCTGGACAAACAAGATGTTTGGACACGATGACATAGACTCACACGACCGCTTGCATATTGTGTCTTTTCAGTAACAGCATAGCCTTCGCTGATTGGTCAGGCTCCTATCACATGAACCCTTTCAGAAGAAAACAACTGACATCAGAATTGTGCAGTTGAATTCTGCATTTTACGATGATTTGTCTGCGTTGGAGAAAAGCTATTATTCGAGTAATCCGCAACAATTCTGCAACTAATAACCAAATCCTTCCTGTTTACAGTTACATGTGGCATTTGAACTGATTCTGAGCCAAAGTGCTTGTGTGAACATAGATTGTTTTCAGTTGTAAATGTTGTAAAACACAAGCCGTTTCCAGACATGACCTGCAGGTCAAATCTGGGGAATTGGCTACAAAGTCCACCCACAGTCTGTCTTTCACAGTGGCACAATGCAGAGGGTAGTGTTCACAACGGTAGCAAATCCTCTCTATTATCCAGGTGAGGGGCGGAGCAGCAGACAGACACCGCCGTCGGGTCTTATCACCATAAACTCTCTTGCCATCTTCCTCTATGTCTTCTACATCAGTGTCACCTCTTTTTCACCGGGAGACATTTGTTTTATTTTAGTCCCCCCCCTGTTTTCACACATCGAATGCTCCTGGATTTCTTCAGACTTTATCCTAGGAGGCCAAGCGGTTAAAGTCCATAGAAAGAAAGAGGGTCCAGTGTGTGTCTGAAAGCAGCTCCAGTCGTATAGACGCAGCCTGAGGCTCGACCCCAGCTGCCATAAACAGATCTCTCTTGACTTGTGTCGCTCCTAATAAATCTTGAGATAAATCAGCTCTGTGAAACGACCCACTGGAGATATTTTCCTGCAAAATTGATGTGAGATCTCGACGGAGAAGATTAAAGCACACAGGGCTCGTATGAGAGTATTGTGACAGTGCAGCTAAGTGATCTATTACATGTTTAGAGAAGCATTAGAGAGCATTCTCAGGGTGTCTCCGCGTGTTTCCAGCTGCGTTTGCTATCAAGCCCCTCTGACTCTGTTTATCTGGTATAGGGCCCTCTACTATTTGGTTTCCAACTGGGCTTTACACCAACACACACACACACACACACACACACACACACACACAAGCTACACAAAGTGAGATGAGAGGCCGCAGGGCGAAATTTACTGTCATACAAACAAACACATACACAACCAGGATCCTAAGAAAGTGCAATGAGAGAGCAGGTGTCAGTTTTCACATGAAGCTCTCATGGGGGCTCGCAGGGTAAATATGCAGCAGTTTTTTTTTTGTTGTTTTCTTTTTTCCGAGACTGTAGCGTTGGTTCTTCTCAAAGCTTCTGGTCCCCAGCCTCTTCACCTGCATGGGGAGGCGGGAAAGTGTCGATCACAGTTCTCCCACTGACTCAACACACAGCAAAAACTACTTTTCACAGCCTAACATGCTTTCAGGACCTTGAAGTTACAGTGTGATTATAGGTATTGTGGAAAGAATGCTAAGGATTTAGAGCCATCTGAGCTCTAATCTTGATATGATGCAGTTATCCAAATAATCCAAAGTATGTTTTCTTTTTCCTTGTTCTCAGCTTGAGGACTAAATGAAAACTGTTTTTTCCCCAGTAAATTCTTCATTCAAGGTTTAGAGATACTGATTCCACAGCCACTTCATCATTTCCCATGACTGTCCTCAAACCAACCAGACGAAACATTAAGACGCAACACAATCCACGTGGCGGGAAGAGCCTCTTCTCTGCCTCCCCGAACGACGAGGCCGACGATCAGAGTGTCCCGTCAAGGTCTCAGATCTCATTACAAGCAGATAGATGACACTGTGCAGGAAAACAAACAGCAGCGATGTCAGATCGGCCGGATTAGCGCCGAGGTGCCATGGGAAGCTGCAGAGGAGTCTGGGAACGAGGGCGTCGCGACTTCTCAACCCAGGTCAGGTCGTGCTCTGGTGTTTCAGCTGGGACGCACAGATGATAGATAGAGCAGCTGCCACACCAAACTTATGTTATTAAAACTGAGAATCTAAACACAGTCCGACGCCAGCTGAAGGCTGAGTTAACTCTCTTATTATGAGCTCTGTGAGGTATTTATGAAACTGGTGGCGTTCATCGATCCTCTGGTCAATTTTGTACCTATCTGCATGGAGCCCCTGCGCAATTAAACTACACAATTAAGCCAGCATATTACACTACAACCTTTCCAAGAAAGTGGACGTAGGGGTACAGAACTTTATCAAAATTCCACATTGACAATGCACACCTAAACATGCCAGGTAAAAGCTATGTACAAAGATTTTGTGTAATTATAGCAGTTAAAGAAAAATGGAATAATACTGCTGTATAATTAGCGTTGTAGATATTTTAATGAATTTTCATCAGGTAAGGTGCAACAGAGTGGCAAATCTGATGAAGACCAGCATGCCGCAATGTGAAGGTGCTTTTTTTTAAATCTTTGCCGTGCATTAACCGTGAAGGTGCTTTTTTTTTAATCTTTGCCGTGCATTAACACTTATTAATGTCTTTTTATTTTTCCACCAAAACGTATTTTCCTTTTTTGTATCCAAATCTTTGAAAAAAGCTGAAGCGTTTTGAATATTTATAAGCTTCTTGTTCTACTTCAAGTTTTTATCATGGTATTATCAGAATGCCTTGGTTAAAAGGAGTGAAATATATTCCATTCTATGAAATTTGCATGATATTTGCAGCCCACACAACCGTAAAATTCTCCCAACATTGAATAGATCATACAATGACTCTCTTTAATCAAAGTAAAATTAGCATCTCAAACATTGCTGGATTCCCCTCCCTTGTATAAAACCATGTAAACAGACATTGTTGGTATGTGTGAAAAAGTTTGAAAAGAGTCTCTCTGTGTGTGAAGCGGCGAGAAGAGGCAGCGAGAGAGACACACAATGTCAAGGTCCCATAAATATCAGTGACACCACACTGTCACTACATCCTCTCTGTGTTTACACAGACACACAGACACACACACACACAGAGGGGTATATATATAACAAGTAAATAGACACAGCCACAAACATGCATGCAAACTCTCGTATGCGTACAACAGCTCCATTTGAAGACGCTCTCATTGACGGGCCGGTGAGAAATTAAAGAAAAACAGAGAAAGAGAGAGTTTACGGGAATCTGACTCAGTGCTTCAAGTATGAGGTCAAAGATGGAAACGTAGGAACGACCAGGTCCGATGGTTCACACACTCACACTGAACTTTAGCAGGAACAGTTTGTATGCAGGTTTACACATTGATGTGATTTATTCTCATGTGCAGAGTCTGGTGTGAAAGACCTGGGACACTCACAAGGTAGATGATTCTAAGGATAGAATAAATTACTTTTCAATAAACAGATACAGTTATTTCATCATAGAAAACCATGGAGAGGAAGAAGAAGAAGAAAAAGAGAGTGCTTTGAAAATACATGACATCACAGAACAAAACATAAATAAGAAAGATGGCACATATGATAGCAATATCAAAAACAGACAACATTAATTAAAGCCAGTTCAAAAGCAGGCTTTTACAGGCTTCACTTAAGCCTCTGGACCTGATGGTACAAGCCTGGACACTCAGTAACTTCCCAACCTGGGACTTTGGAAGGATAAAAAGATTTACTCATAACTTTACTGAGACCTTTGAGTTCCTGCAGAGGTTCCCTGTTCGCGGGGCAAAGTTCCTGTTTTTTAAATGCAGCTTTGGTCACCAGCCTTAAGATCCTAGGATTGAGTGAGTAGCTCTGTAATATGTCCGGGGAGCAGACCATGCTGAGTTTGAAAAGTTATTAAAACACTCTTAAAATCCATTCTTAATCTAACTGCGAGACAAAAATGCAGGAGGTAAGAATTGGAGCGATATGAGCCCTTTACACTGGGTGTTGGTTAAAATGCAAAAGCAAGAGCCGAGGCACTGAGGGTTGACTGATGCATGTTATAAGGAAACTGCAGTAGTACAGGGGTGAAAAGACAAAAATATAACTCAACATGTCCTGCACCAATAAAGCATCAACTTTGCAATGACACAGTCGTTGACTTCACTCTGTATATGACTGTCTCTCGTACTCTAATTGTTTTTTGGTGTTGAAAACTCTGAGAATAACCACTATAATCTCCTTGTGTTTGAAACAGGAGGTGTCCCGTGCACTGTTACAACCACATGCAGTCAGTAAATAGGATCCAGGCCGGGTTGGACTGTAGCTCAGGTCAGGCCACAGTCAGAAGGAGTGTGTGCTATTGTTTTAACGGACACGTGTGAATCCATGCACGCTGACGGGTTCGACAAAGTGTGTAAAAGTGCATTTGACTCCACTGTGCACACAGGGATGCGCTGACACATCTCTGAAGTCCATAACTAAGTTTGTCCATTTATATATTCATGTTTAAGTTGAAGAAAGAACCACCACCACCTCCAGCTCTGCAGAAAACAATACTCAGTGCTGCTCCAGACAATAAAGCAGCTGGAATTCTGCACATGTGCCTTTGTGTCGGTCTGAGGTCTTGTCATAACTCCATCGCAGGGGCCTGGACTCACACACACACACACACCCATGCAAAACCACACACACACTGGAAGTCACTGACTCGGGGAGATGCATGGCAGTGCTGCCACAAAAGAATATTTGATTTGGTTATAAATACCGCGACATGAAAGAGAGGCTCAGCGGGAGAAAGGGCAGAGGGCACGGCAGCCAGAGGAGACGGAATCTTCATCATCATCATCATCGCTATCATCATGTCTGACAATCAGGTTAGGGGTTTTAAACTGTGACCACTGCTTTATGGTTCTTCTTCTTTTGTCGTCTCATGAACATAAAAAAAGCATTCTCCAACATTTCTGGAGCTTGTGAAATACATGAAGCTAGTGTTTGAAAAATAAACTATTGTGGAATGAGGCTGATGTGGAGCAGTGAACTGATCACATCCATGAACAAGTTTTTTATAAGCAAGCTCAGTGGAATTGGGATGTAAAAACAAAAAAAGGCAACTACAGTTAACGAGAATTATGAAGAATCGCTTACGTGGTTTTTAAAATCAAACCAACATGATTTAAACAGAGAGTGCCAGAAAGAAAAGTTAAAGAATATTTGGAAAACCAAGATTTCTCTGCATGACTAAGCAGCAATCACACTTGTAATTGGTGCTTTTCTCAACTAAAACATACTTCTCTTTTTTTCATCCCTCTTCTTTCCAGAAGGCAGATTTCATATATTCACCTGCTGAAGGGTGAACATATGTCCTGACCTACAATTTGAGTTTATCAGCCAAGTTAACATATGAATATATTAAACAGTGATACTCAACCCGTCGGGACACGTCAGGACTTGTTGGGTTCGGACAACATTTATAAAATTGGGTTGGGGTCCGGCTCAGTTAGTTTTCTCTTGGGCTTGGTCGGGTTTGGACAAAATACTGAACCCTGTGCCTTTGTAAAGCCTGAACAATATATGGGTTGGCTGATAAATATTATAAAAATATAATAAATCAAGCAATGTGATCCTAATCTGCATATATGTGTTTGTTTCCCCCCTATGTTGCAAAATTTTAGTATTTGTGCATTTTTTAAAATAATTAATTCATGATTATTAATGATGAATTATAAAACTAATTGATTAATTGACAAGGTTTTTTTAAGCATACATCAGTCAATATATCGTGATTAGAATTGTTTTGTGTCTGAATATTGGTATTAGCAGTGGGTCTCCACGAAACCTTATTGGTCAAGTAAGTATTTTCTTGACATCACAACCAGTTTAGAAACTAATCCTGACCCAGTTTACACCAGTGCATAGTGGAAATCTAAAGCCTCAAGTGAGACTGGACTCTACATCAAGTGTCTGTTTCCATCCTGAATCTTAAAATAAAGAAATAAGGAGTTTTTTTAGTTGGAGGAAAACTCCATCAGATTCAGATAACTAGATATGTTCTGATATCTTAGAACATGCAGAGTCTGGAGTGAGGCTCGGATCTTTAAACTCTAGTTCTGAGTTAAGTTAATTAGTCATTTCTGAGCAGACATGCCCAACACAATAGTGAATGGCAACATTGGTTTGTCTCGCGTCCCTCCCCCCCCCTCCTCCGTGTGAGTGGTTTAAAGTTTATCTCCGGGCGCTCTGATTGGTCGCTGAAGTTTTTCCTAGGGGGAATAAACTCCGGAGCTGGTGCGCTGTTTGACGCACAGCAGCCCGGAGCAGCAGAGAGAGAAGCTGGTGTGTTCTGATCTCACACAGCAGGCGGAGGGAAACAGGAGCATGGAGCTGGCCACACATAGAGAAAGAGTCGTTTTATAAAGTTTTTTCTAGGACTTGACATTTGAGGATCGGAATAGTCTCCCTCTGACTTTTATTTTTTAAATTTTGCATCCAGCGCCGTTGAAAATGGGCCGTGTGGGGATTTGGATTAACGCAATTTGGATTTTACTTTTTGCCATTTTTCACGGTTCTCTTTCGAACTATTCGGAGGACCAATGCAGCTGGAGAGGAAGGCAAGTATTTCTAATTCCATTTGTGCTGGGGTTTTTTTTTGCATTTGCATTTGGCTAAATGGGGAGACGATGCAGGCATGAGGCTGGGGGATACTCCAGCGTGTGTTTGTTTGCTTGTGTATTTCTAAAAGACAATGCACGACGTCTGCATGCAACATGTCGGGACTTGCCATTAGCGCGCAATTAAAATGTTTGCGCAGCTCCGCGGTGCAGCGGCTGCGCCTGCGGGCAGTCTGCAGGAGGGAGGCAGGGTCCAGACAGGCAGGAGACTCAGGGATTAACAGGGACACTTGCAGGAAACACACCATGTGCATGCGGCTGTGAGGTGCAGCCTCTGCATGGTGCATTGGAGAAAAAACGTGCAGAAAACATTAAAAAATGACTGAGTTAAGATTAAGTTAAAGGCCAGTGCTTTGACACACCTGCCAGTAGGTGGCGCCTTCTCTGAATAGGCCCTAAACTGCCGAAGTTCTGCTGAAGCTGGATTTGTACTTCTCTATGTCTCTATGATAAATGTTATCTTTGTTATACCTGTTCTACCAATCAATGCAATGATGTGTGTTTGTAGTTTCTGTGCTTCAGCAAAGTTTCCACTGATGGTGTTAGTCCGACCTTTACTCATCTCCATCTTCCTTCCTCCCCACAGTGGTTTGTCCCAGCAGCAGGGCAGCGTGGAGCAGATCTCCCTCCACTGCTCCGAGGGCACCCTGGACTGGCTGTATCCCAAAGGTGCCCTGCGCCTCAGCCTCTCGCCCCGGCTGCCCTCGGTGGCGGTGGGGCCCGGCGGCAGCAGCTCGGGCCTCATCACGGCCTGCGTCAAGCCCTCGGAGCAGTTCCACGGGGCCCAGCTCTACCTGGAGAGGGACGGAGTGCTGGAGCTGCTGGTGGGGGACCGCCTGGAGTCCTCACCCCCGCCCAGGGTGAGGTGCTTCAGCCGGCTGCCCGGGGAGAGGGTGGCACTGTACCTGCAGGCCACGCCCCACCAGGACATCAGCCGCAGGACCGCCTCGTTCCGCTACGAGCTGAGGGGGGACTGGACCGCTCGGCTGTCGCTGGACACCAACATCATCAGCAGTGAAGGTGAGGCAATGGTGCATGAGTCAGCCATGTTGGTTGGAATGAGGCCTCTTAGGGTCAAATCTAAGGAGGCATGGTGACATTTAGTCTAATATTCAATGAAATAAAACACGGAAGTACAGGAGAAGTTTTGGCCACATTTATGTAGGTTACTCTCTCCTCATCTCATAAACTTAAAGTAAATCCCAAACTTTTAAAATCCACCAAACTGTGGTCACAACCTTTTTCTTCCCTCCTGAAAATGTGTGGCCATTAAAAGTTTTGCACCACGAGCGATTTATATTATACACAGAATAATCCTCCCTGTAGATAATTCATAATTCGTCAGCCATGTTGGTTGGAGTGAGGCCTCTTGGGGTCAAATCTAAGGAGGCATGGTGACATTTTTTTTAATATTCAATGAAATAAAACAAGGAAGTACAGGATAAGTTTTGGCCACTTTTATGTAGGTTACCCTCTCCTCATTTCATAAACTTAAATTAAATCCAAAACTTTTAAAATTGACCAAACTCTGGTCGCAACCTTTTCTTCCCCCCTAAAAGTTTTGCACCACAAGCGATTTATATTATACACCGTATAATCCTCCCTGTAGATAATTCATAATTCGTAGCAGGCCTCTGTGGGCTGCTTGGACTTTCCACGGCCACGGAGAGAGGAAGTGGCCAAACTTTCCCCCAGAGGCGTGCTGGTTAGGAGCAGGAGAAGGGGAGCTGTGGAGTGTGGAGAAGGAGAGGAGGGGGGGGAGGGGGGACAAAAGCTCAGTATGTGGGGCTTTCTCCAGAGTCCAGAGCCCTTTGAATGGGTGCCGCATGAGTATTCTGGGATTACTGCCGTCTCCTAGGCGACGGGGAGGCCTCTGCCCAGCTGAGATGCTCCCCTCTTTTGTTGAGCTGCCTCTCTGTGGGGAGACTTGTCTGTGGCAGCTCACCCCCCCCCCCCCCCCCCCCCACATCTCTCTGTGTCACACACACACACACACAGTGATTAGGTTTGGAAGGGGGTTTGCTGTGGACTCGAGAGGAAGGAATCTCATTTATCAAGAGGTTTTCACTAAAGAGGAGAATGTGTGGGGTGGGCTAGGGGCCTCCAAAGAACCACAAGGAGAACTTAAAAAATTCCAGGACTTTTTTTTCTCTCTCTCTCTCACCACAATTCAGTCACAGCAGACAGTGAGAACTTCACTGGGTTGTTGGTTTTTTTTTTTAAATCCTTTTGTGGCCATCTGTAAAACCTGCTGTGAATTTCAGGAAGTTGCACTCCATTTAAAAAAAAAAAAAGAAAATTTATCAGGCACTTAGGTGAAAGGGGGGCGGCAAGGAATTTTCTGGGAAGTGGGATTGTGCTCCTTCTTGAAATCTTTGATGTCCTCTCCCGCTCCCTCTCCTCGGCCCCCGTGTGAAGGCTTTGATGAGGTGTGACTGTAGACACCCTGAAAGGCTTAAAGGGGGGGGGGGGGGGGTTTCATTTGGCCTTTAAATCGTCTGCAGTGGACGAGCCTCCCACCTTCAAACTCGGCCGGTTCCTCCTCTGCCAACTGTAAAAGTAGCAGCTGTCTGTTAGGACTCTGTGGTTGGTCCCTCCTTTGTTGCACGGAGTTCGAGGTCGGGATTCACATCTCACATTCCTGTGCATGTGAACTGGAAACGCCGCCTCTGCTTTCCAGAGCCTCAGTAGAAGTATCAGCATGTAGGTGTTGTCCAGAGTGTTGCGAGGTCACTAACTGATTTTCTGTTTTCTCCCCAGAAGCCTGCAGACCCTGCAACAACACGGAGATTCTGATGGCCGTTTGCACCAGTGACTTTGGTGAGTTGCATTTCTCACCTCGGTAAAAAAAAAACACAGCAAACCAAACGTCCAAATACAAACAGGATTAACATATTAAACCGGACCACCAAACAAGTCAAGTAGTCCCCGCGCTAAAGCCGCAGAACGAAATGATTTGGAGTCAGATTCTAAAAGTGAAATCCCTGCGTCTCCCCTGAGAACGAGCAGTGGACTTATCTGCAGGCCTCTGATTGAGCTGTATTGGAAGTGGGGAGAAGTTCAGCTGGCAACAAAAGTTAGAGGGATTAGTGAGCCGGCCCGGGCCCTGGGACAGTTTTATCGTCTGTATCCCACAGAAAACCATGTCTCTAACTGAAACAGGTCTATGCGACATTTTCTAGACGGCACAAACACTCGTAATAACGTTAGTCAGAGGTGCATGCTGGGAGATGACCACAGGAATTTACCTAGAAAGTAACCTGATTGTTTTTTTTCTATCCACAGTGGTGCGTGGTAACATCTGGTCGGTGATGGAAGACGACAACTTGCGTGCGGCGGTGATCAAGGTCAGCGCCACTCGCGTGTTTCGCCAGAAGTACGCCCTGTTCACTGGGAACAGCCGCCTGACCAGCAAGGGCGAGATCAGGACTCTGATGCAGTGCGGCGTCAAACCGGGCCGCGGCAGCTTCCTCTTCACCGGGCGCGTCCACTTCGGCGAGGCCTGGCTGGGCTGCGCCCCCCGGTACAAGGACTTCCAGCGGGCGTACACGATAGCCAAAGCAGCCCAGCAGATACCCTGTGAACTGGCTGTAGACTGAGCTCAACCTGGTGTGGTAGCTTAGTCTATGAGACAGAACCATGCTGGACTCGAAGCCAGGCCAAAGTCAGCCCTGTTCCACGTTTCGGAAGAAGCCACGAGGCGCGACCGTTGCCGACGTTGCCGCGGAGCCACCGACGGATATTCCCAAAGGGCTGAGGAGCGAAATGGACTTTTCAAAACCCTGTTTCAGTGCAATACACAGTCCCCAGGTCCAGAAGACCCAGTGGAGCGGTGACATGGTGGGAAATGGAGATTATAAGCATTTGGTATTGGGAAGTTGTATGAACAGTGATGCGGCTTCAGAGAAAGTCTTTGAAAAAACGTTACATTGGGGATAAATTACGTTAAGCCATTAATTCAGGCCTCGTCAGACTCATTGCTCAGAAACTCAGGAACATTTATGAGAAGTTTGACAGAAAGTTTCCTGCCTTGTAGTTGATATCCTGGTGAGGATGAACCGCAGGCGCTGGTCTACAGTTTCAAAATGGCTGCCTTTTTACCGCAGGGTTTTTTCTATTCAGAAAAAATCCAATCAGAGGACAGTGATGTGGGTTTTTTATTACTCCCCCTCCAATGGGGTCATTCTCAGTGTTACTATTATTAAGGAGATTATAAAAAAAAGAAAATTTAATGTTAAGAGAATATTTGCACTGATTAAAGAAAGGGAATGATCTGGAAAGTGTGATGCTGCAAGCACTGAAAACCAAATAAGAGAAGCAACTATATGTAGCAATAGCGGAGCGATTGAGAATTTAATATATGTACAGACGATCTGAGCACGTACACCAGTGACACACGGCTGAGGCGACCTGAGCAGGTTCCACAGCTCCATGTGCACTTTTCATTTTTTCGGGCCAACTCAGAGATTTTGTTTCTGAAGGGAAGATGCAGTCTTGGCTGCTCTCTCCTGTTTGAAAACGATCCAACAAACTGACTTTTAGAAGACAAATCTGATGTCATGTGCAAGAAAGACTCAAATAATCTCAGTGGAAAGATGTATTTCTACCCAATGCTCCATTTGCATTTATATAACTTCTGTTAAACGATTTCATTTCTGATGTGCACTATGTCAACAAGAGGAAGGGGTTCATACCAAATGACCACGATGAGCTGAAATGTCTTAAGAGCGTACACTGCCATTTTACTGTTTGTCATTTTTGTCATGTGAATTTATATGTATATAAATGTGAATGTAAATATGTTTATAAGAAATTCTAGAAACAACGGCACGAAAAATGCCTTTGGAAAAAAAACTTTGTTTCCGAATTGTGGATTATTTCTATGTTTGTCTGTTTTATTAAAAATTTTACGTGAGAAAACACACCTGATGTTTACGGATGTTTTTTACTTTCTTCTTAAAGCTTCACATTTATTCACTTTGAACTTTTAATTCAACAGGCTCATTTCATGCCCCTTTGTCCTCTCACCTAACGCATCACACACTTTAATCTACATTAGAGTATGTGGCTCCAAAGGTTTCGACCACGGTAAACTTTTCTCAGACATAAGTCTCTTCAAGTGCTCATGAATCAAGACGCCTGAAAGCCGGGAACAAATGGAGACGCCGGAGAAAGCGAGGGGGCCTTAACGGCGGAGAGATTTAAGGAGTGTTTAGGACCCTGAGGGCACTCGGACAGGGAAGGAGGTAGAAAACAGCGTCTGGAATTCTGTTGTCCTCAGCTCCCATTTGCAGGATTCAGGAAGCAATAAATTGCGATTAAGGGAGCGGCGTGGCGGCCTCGGCTGGACTGAGGTGCCACACAGTCGCTCACTTTGTCCTGACCACGTGTGCATGAGGACACAATCAAACCAGATCTGTTTTCCACTCAACTCAGGCCGCACGCCTGCAGCCTGGAGCAAACTTTTGTTTCCTACCTCGACTAGCATTTCATCTATACCGTCACATGTCTGTTACGTGTCATCTGTTTGGTAGATAAGACGGAAACATCCACATCCAGGAGATATTTCCGATTATTATCAAAGTAATAAAACGGCAAGATATGAGGTCCGACACCAGTGTGGATGGATTTCTGCAGCACACATCATGATCTTCCACCTGCATGATCCACCCAGGCACCCCCCCTCACCTGAATGTACCAGACATGTTCCTGTCATTGTCAACGCTGGACAATCTCCTGTTGCGTTCTCAATATGTGAAAGGCAAACTTCGGAAAAAAATGTCCAGACCCAATAACGCAGACATTCTCTGGAATTCATGTCTGAACGATAAACTCAGCACCTGTTTCTCCATCTTAAAAAGTTCTGCACAACATGTACTGCAGAGCACCTCGGTGCGATCTCAGATTTACTACACGCAGTAAATCCATTTGAAAAAGAGCAGCTGTGGGAATTAACAAGAAGTTTGGGGTTAAATGGAAAAGAATCACAAAAGCTCGACATGCTTCCCATGTCTGGCCATGCAGCTTTCTCCCATAGAAACCCCGACACTGGTTCTGCCACTGCATCACTAGTTCATGTGAGCGAACCTCCAACCTCCCTGGCTATTTACTGCCTCAGTGCTCCTTTGAAACATCCCCGGAGTTGGGGGGCCCCGAGCCGCTCGACCCTGCACACACACTAACCAGGCCCCCTCCTCCCTTCATGTCCATCTGAGGTTACTGCTGCGGGCCTGATAAGCCAAAACAAAGAGCACTCAAATTCTACTCCCTCGACCAATACATCATGTGACATTTAGAAAAAGCTTGGCTTCCTGAATTGTTGCCCCTTCTCTGTGACCCCAGCATGAACCCTGGGAAACTGCAGTAGTAATGTCTGTGTGGCCACAATGACACAGTTTGATTCTGCACAAGCTGAATTAAAGCTATTACAATTATGACTTTTTGAGTGTGCCAACAATCCACATCAAGCTTTGGGAGCACAGAAAAGTTTTAAATAACTTTTTCCATGTAGAATGTGTGTTTTCAAGGAGCTGAAAACACATTATTGTGATGAATTCCATCGTCTGATTATGCTGCACACAGGTAATGAAGCATGCACTCCCTTAACACTGAGCGGGTTTCATTGTTGTTGTTGTAGAAAGCTGCACACACAATAAACCCTCCTCCAACCCCCAACCCCACTCCTCTCTTTATTCTGTCCCGCTGTGCGGCTGAGGTGAGGTCCGGCTGCAGCAAAGCGGGAAACCCTCAGGAAAGTGGAATCCAAAGCGATGGGACAGGGTCGCCGGGTGTGGACTTCCGTCACTCCCTGGGGGAGTTTGAGGGGAGGCAGCCAGAGACAAAGCTCCAGAGATGAGAGCGCACGCAGGGGCAAATTGCTCCTGGACCCTCCCCTGGAGTCCGGCACAACAAAACCCCACCTACAGCACACAGGCCTTGTTTTTACAGCAGCAGCAAATCTCCCTGTTATCCAATATGCACATGTGAGGGGCAATTAACAGTTATAATGTTTTTGCTGTAAATAAAATGATCTATTTAACTCACACACTTCATGAGTTTGTCCTCATGAAGATGCAACTGCAGCAGACAGACACAGAGCAGGAAAAACACAGGGAAAACTGTCAATCTTTAAATTTTCTTGTTTATTTTTCTCCTTTTTTGTTATATAAACCAGTAATAACTTGGAATTATGCATCAGTGATGCGTCATAGGTTTCATGGTGAGCCTGACTGCACTGCTTCTGGTAAACAGTTTAAATTGTGGGAAGTAGTTTCTTCTGCCAAGGAGGTTAAGTTTCCACCAACAACAGCTGGTTAGGTAACTGTTGACCAAGTCAAGAACATCCATTAGCTTTGTTTTATACTGTTGACATCCTGTAAACGTAATTGTTTAAACCTGTTCTGTGGTCGGATTTCTCTCCCACCTCCCACTCTCTCCCACCTCCCACTCTCTCCCACTCTCTCTCTCTCTACTGGATCTCTCTTTTCATGGGGTGCATCACGGAAACTTTCCCACATCCTGGTCCACAGCTGCTGGGTGCTGCTCTGTTGTGGGACCAACAACAGTGGTTGTGAGGCTCTGACACACACTTGACCCTCATCTCAAATCTCTCACCTTGTGCCAAAAGATACTTGAAGCCTGTGAATGACTGAATGGCAGAAGCTTTTCTCATGCTTTTCATTTCCAGAAATCTTTCTCCTCTGTGGTGATTGAACAAGAATAATGTTTTACACCGGTGCTTTGATAATTAGGTATCTAATTGCCCCTCACAAAACATACTGAACTAACGTATAGAGTCCTGCACTGGGGCGACGGGTAACCGGCAAAAAAGTTTGGGGGAGAAATCAGAAATTGAAATGATCGTGCTGTATTTTTAACATCTAAATCAGCTTTTATGAAGACTGAGTCGACTGCAAGGATTTTGTTTTATTGTGAAAGCCCACAACACCGCCCTTTCCACAGTGTGTTTAATAGCCACAAGCTACAATTGACAGACACTTTTCCAGGAACACAACTCAACCACCACAACAGGGGGACAAGGAGGCCAGGATGACCCAGTGGATGTGAGGGACTGTGTATGTAGCACGTGTTTGTTCCCAGGTGAAGGGTCGGGTCATATGTTAACAGGAGGGTCTGGATCTCTCCAGAGATAATCGGGTCGGGTCCAGTACGGAGCTTTGTAGATCCAGACGGGTGCGAGTTTGCAAAATTGCAAATGCAGGTTTCTGACCCAAGGTTCCTGTGAAATATCCAAACTTTATCTGAACAGCTCTTTGTGTTTTCTAACATATCTTTCAGTTGCTCTGGTGTACTTGGCTCCATATAATTGTAAGTGCCACAGATGGAAAAGACAATACGAGGGAATTCCTCTGCAGCTTCTTCACATATAAGAAGTGTGAAGTGATGGAGAAACAGCTGTGCATTTCATGAGCGTTTATTTCCCCCATAAACAAAAGCTGGTAATCCAACTCCCTGCTACCAAATGTCAGTGGCTGCTCATCCTGCTGCCGCTCCATCAGCTCAGCACCAGCTGACAGGCAGCATGACCACACTGTGGCATCCCACTCACCCAGCTGACAATTCCTGGTTCCCATAACACCCTCGCACAGCTGGCGATTCGGATGATTCCCAAATGGAAAGCGAATGTTCGGGTTTGAGAACGCACCACAACCCGCTGTGCCGGGGGAATGCCAGTCAAATCACACGCTTCATGCCTAGCTACTACCTGACCCTCCTCGGTGACGAAAGTCGTGTAAGGCCAAAGCTCTCTGTGGTGCACGGACTGCCGGGAGCGATCGCCATTCAGGGGCCAGGGAGAGAAACAGCCGTGGTCAGCCATAAAGTGGAGTGGGCAGTTTGGGTGGGTCGAGAGGTCAAGGTAGAATAGAGAACAAGTGTGGAGTGGGGCGAGAGCATGTTTATCTGGCCATGTTATCCCTCTGAAGTAGTGAGGGGAGGAGAGCGCCGAGCACCCTTTGTTCCTCAAGAGCCTGCAGATGGCTGTAATCCCTTCCAAAATGCGCACTGAAAATCAATCAAGACTCGGTGGACATGGTGCATGAGTGTGCAGGCGGGCGACACTTTTCTCAGGGAGGGGGTCCCCGCAAAGAAACTCAAGTTGGGTCAAACTAGCGTCTTTGGTGCTTTCCCGCCAGAAAAAAGTATTGTCAGGACAGACAGAGGGAATGAATTGCGGCCCCCTTGAAACGAAGGCCCGCTGCCGCTACCCCTGGGTTTGAGCTCAGTACAGCTGCCACCTCCTCACCGTGTCCTGGGGCTGACGTCGCCCGCAGGGGGTACAACCACAGAAACCACTGTAAGAAGGCTTCTTAGGGACATTCACCGCGGCTCACATGGACGTGAATAGGAAAAAGTCAGGCAATTATCAGAGAGAGCAGGATTCATTCTCTGGATCTCGACAAAAGTGTTATCATAATTCATTCATTAGTGGTTCTGATACTTCAGAATGGTTTAAACTTTAAAGTGACAAACCAACAGACCATCCATGCACAAAGTTTGGCTGAATGTTGAAATACTGTATTCGTTAATCGTTCTAGTAATTAAAGAAACCTCTGTCTGTGTGTTTGTGGCTCAAATGTCTCAAGAACTGTTCATATCGGCTTCATACGTGTATATTGTTAAGGGCCCAAGGAAGTGCAGTGTCGAATTTTTGGGGGGATTTGGACACACAACCTATAAGTATTAATAAAGGTGGAATAAATAGGCAACTGGGACTCATCTGACTAAATGATGTGACAAGGGCATGTTCACAACAACAATGGGGTTCTGAGTCCCGCTGCAGGTCTTCACTCACCACAGCTAAAGAAAAGCTGTGTATGATAAGATAAGATGTACATTAACCAAGCCTCCATAGAGGTCAATGTTGGTGCATGTTCAGTTTGTTGGGAAACCCTCACAGCAGCCGAGTGCACACGCTAAAAGACCTGAGACCTGAATATCTCAATGGGTAACTTGCATTGCCTTACAATTCCTCCAGTGCCTCAATCCTCATCTCTTCCTCCTCCTCCTCCTCCTCCTCCTCCTCCTCCTCCTCCTCCTCCTCCTCCTCCTCCTCCTCCTCCTCCTCCTCCTCCTCCTCCTCCTCCTCCTCCTCCTCCTCCTCCTCCGACACAGTTCTGTTCCTCCTGTGGTGACCTCATCCCTCTGGATACCAAACCCCAGCCTGAGTCTTACTAGGAAGTAGAATTGTTTTTGGGAGAAGTTCTCCGAGCCTGCCAATTAACCAGCAGGATTATGGTTTACTCGCAAAACCCGTCTGATCGTCTGCACAAAGGAGAGAAACCTCATTTCTTCCCTCACTACCTACCACCCACCTCTCTGTGTCTCAGATCTAATCCTGCAGGACTGAGGCCCGGCCCAGCCTCCCCTCCTCGACATGGTTTGTTCTTTTCTTCCTTTTGCCTGTTATCTTTCTCCTCAGAGAGGTTGTGTCAAGTTTCCTCCTCAGAGACATTTTGCACTGGGCTCATTGTTCCGAGATGTTTATTAAGGAAAGAGGGAGGCAGGAACGAAACTGCCACTCACGCTGGTTTTGTTAGGTTACTAGTATCTCTTCGCATGTTTCTCCCTCAGTTTGCAGCTTCAGGCCAAGATTTGTCAACAGATACTCCCGGTGAACTGTGCAGCAAAATATGTGAAGACGAGATCATAGTCTGTGCCAAGTTCATTACGAATCTCTTGCAGGGATTCATTTGTTAGTATCAAAAGAAAGATACGTCTCTTTGGGTCCAGATCTAAATGTGGTTTGATACAGGGACAGTTGGGACTTGATCTCACGGCACCTTTGCCAAGGACAACTTACAATATATATAGTAAATAAACATATGAATGATTAAAGTAAAACCAAACGTTAACATCAGGTTAGGAGACACAAAAACCTTTCAATACAACCTATGTTACAAGAATAAATAAAAGTTAAAACAAGGATATACCGAGTGCCAGTTGTTAATGATTATCATTTGGTAACATCTCTACATAATCGATTGACTTCCTACATTTCCCAGAATTACTTTCAGAAGAAGTGAGGACCTGTTTGATCTATTCAGTCATTGACTTAATGTGTCTGGAAGTGAATCACACAATTCTCCATGTGCTAAAGAGTTTCAAGCTGAATAACAATATAATGTATAGAAATAATTTATGGTGCACCTTGACGAAAATCAGATGAAAGTTATACGTTACAAGGAAAATATCCTGATATGGTGTTTGTCTCTGTCTTTGGCCAGTTTTGAATTAGAAAATTTAAAAACTAAGATACCCATAGAGCAGTTACAGATGCAGTCACAACAATATTTTATTATTTATTCGAGGTGGAGTTATTTCAAGTTATAGTTCTGAGCTTTTGAAATGTCCACCTCAGCTTCTGCTGTGACCTCAATGTGGAATTCACTCCGATGCTTCAAAAACATTAGAATACAAAGTATAACTCAGACTGTCACCATTCAAAATGATCTGTCAACAGATTTTAAAGCAACATCTTTCAGGTGAAATTCCATTTTAATGTCATTTCCAATTCTTTAAGCACCATAAACAAAAAGCTATTCAGCTGGAGATGAATAGTTTAAAACCTAAGCACATAAATTATTCAAGGCCTTTTAGCACTAGTGGTAAAAAGTTTTTTATTTATTTAGGTGAACTGAGCCTTTATCAGTCTTGTAGTGTTTTATAGAGTATTTTGTCCTTCTTCCTCATGAATCAGATGAAACCTTCCAGTTGCAAACAGGACTCTGGTCTCGGTGGAATGTGACTGAGTGTCTGCTGAGAGCTCTTCTCAGGCTGGATCTGGTGAAAGAGGAACTCAGGAGGCCATTTATGCATCAGACGTGCTGACAGTCGTGCTGCGTGTTTATCTTCTGACAAAGTGCACTGGCGCATGGTGCATGAGGCCCGGCCGCCCAGCTCTGTGTGATGTGTCAGAAGCTCCCTCTGCTCTCCTCTCCCTGTCGCTCAGTCTATTCGCTCATTCCAGGGGGAACATGTGCGCTGGAATTCTCCCCCAATTAAGACAGGGATTAGCCGGGTCCACTGTGGGAACCGGCCGAGTGTGGGAAAGCAGAGGGTCTGTCCCTCTCTCCTTCCCTCTCACTCCCTCTCAGCCTCATTTCCACTCGCTCCTGTTCACCACGCTGCCTCCCTCCCCTGTTCTTCTCTCCCTTACTGTAACTCTTCCTCCCCTCTTTTCTCACCCTATATTCTCCAAGCTCCATTTTCTATCCTTTTTTTTACTTTTTTAGCAACCCACTCTGTAAACCCTCATACCCCGAGATTCCATTTTTTCATTGTTTCCCCCTCTCATCTTCATAATTATGCACACTGATCCCCTTTATTTTTTTTATTCTTTCTTTTCGTTCCCCTTCTCCCCTTCTCGCAGCCACCCACAGTCTCCACAGCTTTCAGGCCTGATTCTTCAAGGTTTTCTGAAGTGCACGTTTCTTCTGTGCTCGCCTCCGCTGCCCCGGCCCTCCTCCCTCTTAATGCCTCTCCAGCCTCTGTGCTGAAAGCTTGTCTGGAGGGTTGCTGGGGACTCTTGCATGAATAGTCTGAGGCTGTCAGACTGAGAGAGGGGGTGAAAAGACAGCTCATCAGAAAAGAACAGACAGGTGTCTTGTGCGGCAGAGAGTTGCAGACAGTTAGCGTTGCCTTTTTTAGAAAACTAAAAAACATGCATTTATTAACCTGTGTGGAGTATATATTTCATACTAGATGCAACAAGTGGAAAAAGTATCTCAACACATATCAGTGCCGTGGGAGGAGCGTTCAGCAGACATGCATGGGAACGTCCTGGTTACACTCTTTGCTCACTTTTCCATTGTCAGTTCTTCTTTTTTTCGCACGATCTTGCAATACTCTGACGACCACATCGGATTCCTCTCCCACTGCCTCCACATTCCTCCCACTCCCTGTCACCTTTTCTTCCTGGTTCCCACTCTCTCTCTCTCTCTCTCTCTCTCTCTCTCTCTCTCTCTCGCTCTCTCTCTCTCTCTTTCGCTCTCTGTCTCTCTCTTTCTCTCTCCTCTCCTTGTGTTCCCATAAATCCTCTCCCCGTGCACTCCTCCACACAAGGCTTGTCCGTTCCAATTACGACAGGGCCGCCCAGCCCCCGGCTCACACCCTCTGCACACACAGGCCCGTTCTCATTAAGCCTGTATCAATTAGGCATTAACCTCCTAAAACAAAGGGCCTCTTGACGAGCGGCCCATCGCGGCCCATGTGAGGTACTTCCTCCGCACCGGTCCACCCTGCTTCCCATCCGCAGAACGACACATTCATCCAGCCCTCTTCCCACTGTGCTGCTGACAAAAAAATCTGGGCCCGAAAGTGACAACAAAACAGACGAGAGCGGAGAAAACTGAACAAGCAAGTTTACACGCAGTTGTAATGTTGATGAGGTCATGGTCTTGAGGATCAGCAGAACTGATGAGTTCACATGAACCAGAATGCTAATGTCCTGCTGAACTACATCTGTACAATATTAGAGGAAGAATGAAATACTCCTGAAATAAACACTTCCTTAGATTAAAAGGTTGATCAGTGGGAACGTCGATGAAGTTTGAATTGTTGTGTACATCACATGAAAACCATTTAATAGCATTTTTATATTTGATATTAATGTGCCATCTTCCAGACAGAAATAAAGAACAATGACACAAAACTCTTACACAGTATTCTCTGGTTGTACAAACAGTATATAAGTTAATACAGTTTTGAGAGGATTAGAGAAAAAACTGATTCATGACATGAGTTATGGAACAATTCAATCTGTTATTAAAGTTGCAAACACGCTCTGGTGTCAAACAGTGATGTGTGAGTCTGTCAGTCCAGGTTTCGTTGGGTGTAAATCAGATTTTATGTCTGTTTGTTCTTTTTAGTGGGTTGTGTGCTTATGGTAGAAAAACCAGTTCTCCACTCTCAGTGGGACGGGAACAGACAAGTTGATAAACTGGTTGAACCTAGCAGACTCATGAAAAACAAACTGCTAATTACATGAAGGATATAATCCTGCTGGGGGCTCTTCTCACGTCTGAGACATAGAGAAATAACACAGACATACAATGCATTGGACGAGTCACATCATGATTTCTATCCATCACATTCTGAATTCTATAACAGAACTTTAACTCAGTATGTATGTGTTTGGATCTAAATCAAAATCTACAACCAAAACTTTTTTTCCAATCTCTTTTTGAACACATCTAAGATTTGTTGGCTAATTCCAGAATATATGAGTAAGATCTGTAACCATCCTTTCAACATAATTCAGATATATTACTCTACTCTTTATTATGTTTATTATTTTTACCATAATACTGAGTGCATAGTGTGTTCAATTAATAGCTGGTCACAGTCCAAGGAGTCAAATTCTTCAAAAATGTTGAGAAAAAAAATACTTGGCACATTGCCTTGGAGACCAGTTGCGCTTCAGACAAACGTTTACTACTTTTTTAATTGAAAATGTTTGCTTTTTTGTTGGATTTCATTTGGTTTGCAGAGGCCTCTGCAGACACATCACCTCTCTCCTCTTGTGTTTGTTTGGCTTGGCAGCAGAGAACAACCTGGTTTTAATTTTCCCACAGATCCGCCGGTGAGAGGAGTGGTCTCCAGCACCCAGCGCTCTGGCACAGTGACTATGTTGGCACGGTGCCCAAGCCGAACACCCCCCCACCCCTTTTCCCAGGGCCCTGGGAGTGTAATACATTACTTACAAAATCCCACTTCCCATTCCTCTCAGACTTTCACACCCCTGTTACCCCCCCTCCCAATGGCTGGCATGCCCCCTGAAAAGGGGATTGGGGTGACATGCCTATGACCCTCTCCATCTCCTCCACTTTTCCCATCATTCCCCCGACTACTTCTGCTTTCGACCCAACTTTGACTCAAACTTTCTGACACTCTGAAACTTTTTAAATAATGCTACATTTAAAAGTCCTTTCTATTTTTAAAGTTATATCAGATGTTGTACATAGCATGAAACCAGGCAACCAAAACACGCTATTAAAAAAAAAAAGAGAGACCCTTTCACAGTTAAAGGGGTTTAAAGGGGATAGTTGCCTATTCACACAAACACTGAAGGTTATAAATATGAACCCTCCCTCTGTAAAGAGCCTGGCTTGCTGTGCGCCGCAGTTCTCAGCCGGGCATTGATGGGGAGAGCATTCACAGGCGTGTACGTGTCTGGGTAACATGTAATGACATTATTCTCACCAGGGTGACCCCTCGCTGTCACCGCGCTTTCTTCTCCCGAGCTCGTGAAATTGACATAAGCTTTACAAACATTCCAGGCATTTTTTTCACAAGGCCGGATTTCTTTGGGGGCCTTTCATGGAGAAAAGCAGCAGAATGAGCAGCACCACCTAGTGATGGTGTGTGAACGCAGCAGGGAGTCACACCCCATGTTTAGACACTTGAAACCGGTTATCCAGATGGATTCATATGGAAACAGAATTAGTGAAACTGCTTTTGATTCATGTGATATCAGGGGAATACATGTTTAAAACTACAGATGATATAGATGTGAGATCTACAACTTAAAACTGTGCAATCTGAATTATCTGAAGATGGGATTTCCAGTTTCCTTAGTGGAGAGATGAATTAGCACTCTGGGATCGCCCTCCCTCCTGTTTGCCATGCAGTCTTTGGAGATGTGTGATCTCCTCCTTATACCTGCAGGTTGCATCAATGTTCAGTACAATGCTCTTATAAAATGAAACATTACATGACTTACACGTTAAAGGGATAGTTCACCGAAAAATGAAACTTCACTCATTATCAACTCAACACTATGCGAATGGAGGGGTTGGAAACTGGTTCACCCCTAAAACTTCTAAATTGTTTTGTGGACTCTAAACCCCCCCCCTCCCCCCCCATTGGCACAGTAGCGAGTAGATGATGAGTGAATTTTCATTTTTCCGTGAACTATCCCTATCAGTGACCTCCTGACCTGCCCAGGTGGTTGTTGACGTAGTCCTGCAACTCAGACACCTGCGCCTCTGCAACTGTCGCCCTGGTGATGAGAAGAGCTCGCTCCTTCTCAAAGCTTACCTGTTAGAGAGAAAAGCTTCAAATCACCATTATCATAAAAAAGATTGTAAGATTTTCACTATTTTACAAATGTTAAAATCTGAAATTGAAATGGCAGAGAGGCTTGTTTACCAGCGTAGAGTCTGTGATCTCCTTTAGCTGTGTCCTCACGACCGTCCAGGGTTCCTCACATGTCTGCTCCACTTTCACCGGCCTGATAAAGTGACAGTTTGCATATTTTTCACACACCCCACAGCTGTTCTCTTTTTATTTTGTCATATGATAAAGTGCAAAAATGTCACTCACTCCAGACATCTGGAATTCTGAGCAGGCATCTTTAGGGCGGCCACCTGGAAACAGGAAAGACAGAGTGAATCATCACAAACACAGAAATGTCAAAGTCAATGTAAACTAATAAACTAAATCTGTACCAATCAATGTTTTTCTTGCCTGAGAACCTTCTCGGCAATTTGTTTAACATATATTGAATTGAATAAGATTTTCTGCTTTGCGTTAAAATTAGCTCTTCTTAATTTTTTTTTTTTTAAATGAGTTTTTTCTCTCTCTTGCCACATTGCCCTTTCTGCTGAGCTGTCCAACATAGTTCCTTGTACCGTTGACCTTCTGTTAACTGAAACTGAAACTAAAATCTAACAACTTCTTTAAAAGAAAATGTAAAATAAAGTGACAATCAAATAATATTTAACATCAACAAACATTACATCCATCGATGCTGTAACATGATCTGAAATCCACCTCTACAACAATCATCCCTTATGTTTCTGTATTACAGTTCACCGCCTGCTATTTGGCTTTATAATAGGACACAAAGAAGAATCCCCACAGACCCAAATACAAACATTCAGCAGACAAAACAAAAGCACATCGATCCACTTCAAAGCAGCCATCTTTCTTTCTCTCTACCTGCTCCAGGGCCGCCTGCAGCTGAGCCTCCAGCCGCGCCTTGTCCTGACGGACACGCTGCAGCTCGCTCTCGCTTTCCTCCCTCAGCTCAGTGAGCTCCAGGCTGAAACTGGCCTCTGGAAGTCCGGGGTCAAGTCCGCACTCTGGTTTGCCCAACACCTGCTCCCTCTGAACCCTAAAAGCAAAATCTACAGAGTCTGGTGATTTTCTGTGTTTTCTAGTGTCAACAAATCTCATTAAAAGACCAAAACCAATGATAAATGGATCCTTCTATAAGTTTTGACTGATTACCGAACTAGTTGTTGACAAACAAACAGACTGCGTGTTACCTGTATGCGATGAGCAGTGCATGATGGGTCTTAGTGACCTTCTGCAGTCTCTTCTTGTAGGAGCGAGCAGCAGAAGCCAGCTGCTCCTCTCTGGCCCGGTAGGAGGAACGCACATCCTGCAGCAGGTTTTCCACAAACACCCTCATCTTAGTTCCCTCTGAGGGAGGTTTCCCATCTCCGACTCCATCAATGTAGTCCTGGATTCAAGACGAGTGATACAGTAAGATGAGGGACTTGTCCTGGGACTTGTCATGTCGCCATGTTGTGTTCACTGCTCACCGCCAAGTCCTGCACATAGCACACCAGCCGGGACCGGAACTCCTCGTTCAGCTCTTTGACCTGAAGCTGCAGCTTTGAGTTTTCTTCTTCTGCCTCCTTCGCTTGGCTCTGAGAGCACATCAGGGCCTTGGGGGGGAAAGTTATACAGACATTTCAATTTGAACACATTTACACTGTTTTAACCTCCTATTGAAATTAGTATTAAGAGTAATTTAGAAGCTGAATGTTGAACAGTGTCTACAGACAGCAATATTAGGACTATTTACCTGATTACAATGATTACATGACTTACTATTCCATTCGTATTCCTGTTTACATGTTACAGAGCAAAGTCTGAATATGACGTCAAGCTAAGTAGCTATGAAAGGATAATAGTGATTAAAACATGTACGTGTCTATATAATGTGACAAACATCATAATACTTTTAATTTTATTCTTGTTTATTCCGAGTATGACCTGTGGGTTAAGGAGATTTTCAGTGATTTACCATAAGAAAGGATAAGTGAAGTAATTGTCCTGCATCATTTACCATCGGGACCCAAATGTTCACGATTGAAAGGCCAGTATGTGTTTGAATGGAAGCAAAATGAGTGATAGTATCTGCAGCAGCTTTACCAGCGTCCTGTCAGTCAGAATCTGGAACCGTTCATGCTCACCGCATTCTGCTCAGACAGTTTCACCCGGCTGTCACGGATCACCCCCCTGCTCTCCTGGTGCTCTTTGCTCACGGCCGCCCTGATGACCAGACACAGGCGAGACCACAAGAGAGCGGCGACCGATGCCACAGACGACCACATCACAGGAGGAAGTAGAGAGACCACATCACACACAGGGAATCGAACCACAGCTCAAAACAAAAAATCAAAGAGGGGACCGCAGAGCAGAGGCATGTGGGTAAAACCAATCCCAACATGGGTTTGGCTGTTTGATGACTGGAGACATGAAAGATGAGGATGTTTCCTCTTAATTAAGCTTGTGCACGAGTAAATGACAAACATCGGTGGGGCCTCACAGTTTCTCCTCCAGGTTCCTCTGCTGCTCCATGTAACCATCTTTCAGCTTCTCCAGCATCTCTTTCATTTCATCCTGGTTGCCAAGAAGCTACGTGACAACAGAGAAAAAACAGGGAGAAGCAGTTACTGGGACTGTGGTTAGGTACTGGTACCTGTAAAACATGTGGAGCTGGTCACGGTTGGCCAAAAGCAATCATAGTGACTTTGATACTGAAATACTCACAGTTTCTTTCATAGTTTTTTGTTCCTTGTCCAACGCTGCCAAATCTTCAGTCTGTTAAGAAAATAACATAGAATTGGAGATTTGACCTAAAAAAAGCATTAACAAGTTTTCAATACTGCTAATAGAGCTCCTCATAATAAAACAGACCTCTTCATAATAAAAGCCCAATCAAATTCTATTTGTATGGCCCATATTCACAAATCACAATGTGTCTTTAGTTCTCAAAAAGTCATCTCCTTTACTTTACCCTCAACAAGACTGAGTAAAAACTACCAAAAGAAACCTTATTAACAGAAGACGAAAACACGTAGTAACTTCAGAGAGACACACATGTGAGGATCCCTCTCGCAGGACGGACAGAAGTACAATAGATACAACGTGTAACTGAATGCATCAGCAAAATCATAATATTTATAAAATTTATTAAAGAAACTGTTTGTAACATAATGGAAAACTGCATCAATGTTTTAAGTATTTGTAAATAAGAAAATGTCTTATTGGGAGCAGTGATGACAAAACGAAATGAAGGAGTTATTGTTAGTAATGGTAGAATAGGTGAAGCAAGAGATTCCACCTGAACTGTTGGACACCATCCTTTCCACCAGTCCACTGTCTCACCTTGACTCTGTTCTGTGACATGCGGCTGATCAAGGCCCGCACCCTGTCCAGCTCTCCATGGAGCCCCTGCGTGCTGGTCGTGACATTCCGCTGCTGCTCCTCCA